>NC_053023.1:730732491-730773059 GCF_003073215.2 Triticum urartu | reverse complement strand
CGATGATTTCTTCTCTCTGATTTTTTTCTCTCCGGAAGCGAATATATAGAGTTGGAATTGGCGTCGGAGGGCATCCAGGGGGCCCATGAGGTAGGGGGCGCGCCCGCGCCCCCCACCCTCGTGGACAGGGCGTGGGCCCCCTGGTCTTCATCTTTGGCGAGGATTTTATATTATTTTTTCTAAGGTGTTCCGTGGAGTTTCAGGTCATTCCGAGAATATTTGTTTTCTGCACATAAAACAACACCATGGCAATTCTGCTGAAGACAGTGTCAGTTCGGGTTAGTTCCATTCAAATCATACAAGTTAGAGTCCAAAATAAGGACAAAAGTGTTTGGAAAAGTAGATACGACAGAGACGTATAAACTCCCCCAAGCTTAAACCCTTGCTTGTCCTCCAACAATTCAGTTGATAAACTGAAAGAAAGAAAGAAAAACTTTTACAAACTCTGTTTGCTCTTGTTGTTGTAACTATGTCAAGCCAGCATTCAGGTTTTCAGCATAGATCATAACTAACCACATTTGCAATAATTCTCAGGTCTCAAAATTACTCATATCAATAGCATAATCAACTAGCAAGCCATAATAATAAATCTTGGATGACAACACTTTCTCAAAACAACCATAATATGATATAACAAGATGGTATCTCGCTAGCCCTTTCTGAGACCGCAAAACATAAATGCAGAGCACCTTCAAAGATCAAGGACTGACTAGACATTGTAATTCATGGTAAAAGAGATCCAATCATAGTCATACCCAATATAAATTAACAATGATGAATGGAAATGACAGTTGTGCTCTCCAGCTAATGCTTTTTAATAAGAGGGTGATGACTCACCATAAAAGTAAATGGATAGACCCTTCGCGGAGGGAAGCATGGATTTGTAGAGGTGCCAGAGCTCGGTTTTGAAATAGATATAAATTGTATTTTGAGCGGTATACTTTCATTGTCAATGTAGCAACTAGGAGATGGCGATATCTTCCATGCTAAACACATTATAGGCGGTTCCCAAACAGAATGGTAAAGTTTATACTCCCCCTCCACCAACAAGCATCAATCCATGACTTGCTCGAAACAACGAGTGTCTCCAACATACATCAGGTCCCAGCGGGAGTTTTGTTTGCAACTAATTTTGATTTAGTTTGCATAAAGCATGGGACTGGGCATCCCGGTGACCAGCCATTTTCTCGTGAGTGAGGAGCGGAGTCTGATACGTCTCCAACGTATCTATAATTTTTGATTGCTCCATGCTATATTATCTACTGTTTTAGGCAATATTGGGCTTTATTTTCCACTTTTATATTATTTTTGGGACTAACCTATTAACCGGAGGCCCAGCCTAGATTTGCTGTTTTATGCCTATTTCAGTATTTCGAGGAAAAGAAATATCAGATGGAGTCAAAACGGAACGAAATCAACTGGAGAACTTATTTTTGGATGGAAACCCACCTGATGGACCTGGACCCCACGTCAGAAGATACGGGAGGTGCTCACGAGGGTGGGGGCGCGCCCTCCCCCCTGGGCGCGCCCCCTGCCTCGTGGGGCCCCCGTAGCTCCACCGACGTTCTCCTTTCACCCATATATACCGTCGTACCCTAAAACTTCCACAACAGAACCTAGATCGGGAGTCCGCCGCCGCAAGCCTCCAGAGCCACGAAAAACCAATCGGGACCCCTTTCTGGTACCCTGCCGGAGGGGGGATCCATCTCCGGTGGCCATCTTCATCATCCCGGCGCTATCCATGACGAGGAGGGAGTAGTCCACCCTCGGGGCTGAGGGTATGTACCAGTAGCTATGTGTTTGATCTCTCTCTCTCTCGTGTTCTCTCTCGTGTTCCCTCTATGGCATGATCTTGATGTATCCCGAGCTTTGCTATTGTAGTTGGATCTTATGATGTTTCTCCCCCTCTACTCTCTTGTGATGAATTGAGTTTCCCCTTTGAAGTTGTCTTATCGGATTGAGTCTTTATCAGAACACTTGATGTATGTCTTGGTGATCAACTTGTGGGTTTCGTGACATTGGGAACCTATGCATAGGGGTTGGCACACGTTCTTGATTCTCCGGTAAAAACTTTGGGGCACTCTTTGAAGTACTTTTATGTTGGTTGGATAAATCTGAGATTGTGTGATGCATATCGTATAATCATGCCCACGGATACTTGAGGTGACAATGGAGTATCTAGGTGACATTAGGGTTTTGGTTGATTTGTATCTTAAGGTGTTATTCTAGTACGAACTCTTTTATAGATTGATCCGAAAGAATAGCTTTGTGGTGGTTTCGTACCCGACCATAATCTCTATGTTTGTTCTCCGCTATTAGTGGCTTTGGAGTGACTCTTTGTCGCATGTTGAGGGCTTGTCATATGATCTATCTATGTTATTATTGTTGAGAGAACTTACAGTAGTGAAAGTATGAACCCTAGGCCTTGTTTCCTATCATTGCAATACCGTTTACGCTCACTTTTACCGCTCGCTACCTTGTTGTTTTTATATTTTCAGATTACAAAAACCCATATCTACCATCCATATTGCACTTGTATCACCATTCTTCGCCGAACTAGTGCACCTATACAATTTACCATTGTATTGGGTGTGTTGGGGACACAAGAGACTTTTTGTTATTTGGTTGCAGGGTTGTTTGAGAGAGACCATCTTCCTCCTACGCCTCTCGCGGATTGATAAACCTTAGGTCATCCACTTGAGGAAAATTTGCTACTGTCCTACAAACCTGTGCACTTGCAGGCCCAATAACGTCTACAAGAAGAAGGTTGTGTAGTAGATATCAAGCTCTTTTCTGACGCCGTTGCCGGGGAGGCTAGGTAAGTGAAGGTATATCTTTAGATCTTGCAATCGAATCTTTTTGTTTCTTGTTTTAGCACTAGTCTAGTTTATAAAAGAAAACTACCAAAAAATGGAATTGAGTTTGTCTCATACGGTTCACCTTTTTAATATCTTTCATGAGTATGATGGAAAGGAAAATTGTGCCAAAGTGCTATAAGAAGAAATCTATAAATTGTTTGGCACTAAATCTTTGAATGATGACCATGATTGCAATGTTGTTAGTATGAATTCCTTGAATATCCATGATGCTAATGATATGCAAAGCCACAAGCTTGGGGAAGCTATGTTTGAGGAAGATGATATATTTTGTCCCCCAAGCTTTGATGAGCAAAATTATTATGATGAAAGCATTCCTCCTATCTATGATGATTATTGTGATGACACGTATGCTATAAAGAATAATGATAACCATGAAACTTGTCATCTTGATCTTAATTTTCAATCATATGATAGTTATTTTGTTGAGTTTTCTCCCACTACTATTCATGAGAAGAAAATTGCTTATGTGGAGAGTAGTAAATTTTCTATGCAAGTAGATCATGAAAAGAATGCTTTAGGTGCTGGTTATATTGTTGAATTCATTCATGATGCTACTAAAAATTATTATGAGGGAGGAACATATTCTTGTCGGAATTGCAATAATATAAAGTTTCCTCTCTATGTGCTTAAAGTTTTGAAGTTATGCTTGTTTTACCTTCCTATACAAGTTGATTATTGTTCCCATAAGTTGTTTGCTCACAAAATTCCTATGCATAGGAAGTGGGTTAGGCTTAAACGTGCTAGTCATATTCTTCATGATGCTCTCTTTATGTTTCAATTCTTATCTTTTATGTGAGCATCATTGAAATCATAATGCCTAGCTAGGGGCGTTAAACGATAGCGCTTGTTGGGAGGCAACCCAATTTTATTTTAGTTTCTTTCTTTTCGGTTCTGTTTAGGAATCCATCTAGCCTCTGTTTAGATGTGATTTTATGTTTTAATTAGTGTTTGTGCCAAGTTATTTGATCTTGCTGTAATTTCCAGAATCTTTGCGCTCAGTGCCCGAATTGTTAAAAATCACCAGAACGTGATAAAATAGTGATTCCACTTGCTGCTGATCAATAAACACATTTTTCAGGTCGTCTAATTTTGGTAGAATTTTTGGAGTTCCAGAAGTTTACGTTTGATACAGATTACTTCAGACTGTTCTGTTTTTGACAGATTCTGTTTTCATTGTGTTGTTTGCTTATTTTGATGACTCTATGGCTAGTAAAATAGTTTATAAACCATAGAGAAGTTGGAATACAGTAGGTTTAACACCAATATAAATAAAGAATGAGTTCATTACAGTACCATGAAGTGGTGTTTTGTTTTCTTTCGCTAACGGAGCTCACGAGTTTTCTGTTAAGTTTTGTGTTGTGAAGTTTTCAAGTTTTGGGTAAAGATTCGATGGACTATGGAATAAGGAGTGGAAAGAGCCTAAGCTTGGGGATGCCCAAGGCACCCCAAGGTAATATTCAAGGACAACCAAGAGCCTAAGCTTGGGGATGCCTCGGAAGGCATCGAAGGCATCCCCTCTTTCGTCTTCATTCATCGGTAACTTTACTTGGAGCTATATTTTTATTCACCACATGATATGTGTTTTGCTTGGAGCGTCATTTTATTTTCTTTAGCTTTGCTTGCTGTTTCAATAAAGTATCAAGATCTGAAATTATTAAATGGGAGAGTCTTCACTTGGTTGCATAATTATTCGACTACTCATTGATCTTCACTTATATCTTTCGGAGTAGTTTGTTGTTTGCTCTAGTGCTTCACTTATGGGGCTGTTTGGTTTTAGGACTAGCATTGCCACACTTTGCCACACATTTTTGCCAAACTTGACTAACGTTAGTTCATCAAAATGAGAGCAACCAAACAGCCCCTATATCTTTTAGAGCACGATGGTGGATTTGTTTTATAAAACTATTGATCTCTCATGCTTCACTTATATTATTTTGAGAGTCTTAAATAGCATGGTAATGTGCTTAATCCTAATATAGTAGGTATTCAAGATTAGTAAAAACTTTCTTATGAAGTGTGTTGAATACTAAGAGAAGTTTGATGCTTGATGATTGTTTTGAGATATGGAGGTAGTAATATTAAAGTTGTGCTAGTTGAGTAGTTGTGAATTTGAGAAATACTTGTGTTGAAGTTTGCAAGTCCCGTAGCATGCACGTATGGTAAATGTTATGTAACAAATTTGAAACATGAGGTGTTCTTTGATTGTCTTCCTTATGAGTGGCGGTCGGGGACGAGCGATGGTCTTTTCCTACCAATCTATCCCCATAGGAGCATGCGCGTAGTGCTTGGTTTTTGATGGCTTGTAGATTTTTGCAATAAGTATGTGAGTTCTTTATGACTAATCTTGAGTCCATGGATTATACGCACTCTCACCCTTCCATCATTGCTAGCCTCTTCGGTACCGTGCATTGCCCTTTCTCACATTGAGAGTTGGTGCAAACTTCGCCGGTGCATCCAAACCCCGTGATATGATACGCTCTTTCACACATAAACCTCCTTATATCTTCCTCAAAACAGCCACCATACCTACCTATTATGGCATTTCCATAGCCATTCCGAGATATATTGCGATGCAACTTTCCACCATACCGTTTATCATGACACATTAATCATTGTCACATTGCTTAGCATGATCATGTAGTTGACATAGTATTTGTGGCAAAGCCACCGTTCATAATTCTTTCATACATGTCACTCTTGATTCATTGCATATCCGGTACACCGCCGGAGGCATTCATATAGAGTCATACTATGTTCTAGTATCGAGTTGTAATCATTGAGTTGTAAATAAATAGAAGTGTGATGATCATCATTTAATAGAGCATTGTCCCAAAAAAAGAGAAGGGCCAAAATAAAAAAAGAAGGCCCAAAAAGAGATAAAAAAAAGGGGCAATGCTACTATCCTTTCTTTTCCACACTAGTGCTTCAAAGTAGCACCATAATCTTCATGATAGAGAGTCTCTTGTTTTGTCACTTTCATATACTAGTGGGAATTTTTCATTATATGAACTTGGCTTGTATATTCCAACAATGGGCCTCCTCAAGTGCCCTGGTCTTCGTGAGCAAGCAAGTTGGATGCACACCCACTTAGTTTCTTTTGTTGAGCTTTCATACATTTATAGCTCTAGTGCATCCGTTGCATGGCAATCCCTACTCCTTGCATTAACATCAATCGATGGGCATCTCCATAGCCCATTGATTAGCCTCGTTGATGTGAGACTTTCTCCTTTTTTGTCTTCTCCACATAACCCCCCATCATCATATTCTATTCCACCCATAGTGCTATGTCCATGGCTCGCGCTCATATATTGCGTGAAAGTTTATAGGTTTGAGATTACTAAAGTATGAAACAATTGCTTGGCTTGTCATCGGGGTTGTGCATGATGAGAGCATCTTTTTGTGACGCAAAAATGGAGTCATGACTAAAACTATTATGATTTTTATGGGATGAACCTTTCTTTGGCCATGTTTATTTTGAGAAGGATAATTGCTTAGTTAGTATGCTTGAAGTATTATTATTTTATGTCAATATGAACTTTTATCTTGAATTTTGGATCTGAAATATTCGTACCACAATTAGAAGAATTACATTGAAATTATGGCCAACTAGCAATCCCACATAAAATTATCTTTTTTATCATTTACCTATTCGAGGACGAAGCAGGAATTAAGCTTGGGATGCTTGATCACGTCTCAACGTATCTATAATTTTTTGATTGCTCCATGCTATTATCTACTGTTTTGGACATATTGGGCTTTTATTATCCACTTTTATATTTTTTTGGGACTAAACCTATTACCGGAGGCCAGCCCCAAATTGTTGTTTTTTGCCTATTTTAGTGTTTCGAAGAACAGGAATTCAAACGAAACGGATGAAACCAACTGAGAAGTATTTTTGGAGGAAAGCTACCGAAAAAGCTTGGAGTGCACGCAGCAAAGGAAGGAGGGATGCCAGAGGCAGTGGGGGCGCCGCGCCACCCCCTAGGGCGCGCTCCCCTCTCGTGGGCCCCTCGTGGCTCCACCTGACGTACTCCTTTTCTCCCATATATACCCACATATACCCCTAAAAACTCGCGGAACAGCACTACGATTCCGGGTCAGTTCCGCTCGCTCGCACCCCCCCAGCTTCCTATACCCCACAAAACCCCAATCGCCGGACGCCCCCCTGCTCTCCCGGCACCTGCAGACCGGGGCGGCGCAACCCTCTCCGGTGGCCATCTTCATCCATCCCGGTGCTCTCCATGACGAGTAGGGAGTAGTTCTCCTCGGGGCTGAGGGTATGTACCAGTAGCTATGTGTTTGACTCTCTCTCTCTCTCTCGTGTTCTTGATTTGGCACGATCTTGATGTATCGCGAGCTTTGCTATTATAGTTGGATCTTATGTTTTCTCCCCTCTACTCTCTTGTAATGTATTGAGTTTCCCCTTTGAAGTTATCTTATCGGATTGAGTCTTTAAAGATTTGAGAACACTTGATGTATGTCTTGCCGTGGATATCTGTGGTGACAATGGGATATCACGTGATTCACTTGATGTATGTTTTGGTGATCAACTTGCGGGTTCCGTCCCATGACCTATGCATAGGGGTTGGCACACGTTTCGTCTTGACTCTCTGGTAGACACATTTGGGCCGCCCACTCCCTTCTGTCTTTGAGCGTTTCTCACTCTGCGCGGCGGGCTTCCCTGTCTCTCTCTTCCTTCGCGCCGTCCTTGCAACTTAAGAAAAAACCCCCCAAAGCCACAACACCCTCTTTTGAAAAAAATCTCCCAACGCGTCTGTGTGACTCGCATACTCGTCCACCTACACTATCCACCACCCCCGGACCACTCACTCTCGCAGGCTGACACTTCCGGCGCTCATCCTAAGGCCTGACATTAGGCCGCTCTCTCTCTTGATTTGTGTTTAAGCTCGTGTTATTTTCGATATCGTCTCCCCGTGGTACTCCTACTTTCCTCCCAACCATCTTTGCCTTCCGCTCTCTCTCGGACTCTAACTCTCGCTATGATTTCGAATGGACCTAACCCGGACTGACGTTTTCAGCAGAATTACCTTGGTGTTGTTTTATGTGCAGAAAGCAAATATTCTCGGAAAGTCCTGAAACTCCACGGAATACCTTAGAAAAAATAATAAAAAATCCTCGCCAAAGATGAAGACCAGGGGGCCCACACCCTGTCCACGAGGGTGGGGGGCGCGCCCCCCCTCCTGGCGCGCCCCCTACCTCATGGGCCCCCTGGATGCCCTCCGACGCCAAATTCCAACTCTATATATTCGCTTCCGGAGAGAAAAAAATCAGAGAGAAGAAATCATCGCGTTTTACGATACAAAGCCGCCGCCAAGCCCTAAAACCTCTCGGGAGGGCTGACCTGGAGTCCGTTCGGGGCTCCGGAGAGGGGGATTCATTGCCGTCGTCATCACCAACCATCCTCCATCACCAATTTCATGATGCTCACCACCGTGCGTGAGTAATTCCATCGTAGGCTTGCTGGAAGGTGATGGGTTGGATGAGATTTATCATGTAATCGAGTTAGTTTTGTTAGGGTTTGATCCCTAGTATCCACTATGTTCTGAGATTGATGTTGCTATGACTTTGCTATCCTTAGTGCTTGTCACAAGGGCCCGAGTGCCATGATTTCAGATCTGAACCTATTATGTTTTCATGAATATATGTGAGTTCTTGATCCTATCTTGCAAGTCTATAGTCACCTACTATGTGTTATGATCCGGCAACCCCGAAGTGACAATAATCGGGACCACTCCCGGTGATGACCATAGTTTGAGGAGTTCATGTATTCACTATGTGCTAATGCTTTGTTCCGGTTCTCTATTAAAAGAGGCCTTAATATCCCTTAGTTTCCAATAGGACCCCGCTGCCACGGGAGGGTAGGACAAAAGATGTCATGCAAGTTCTTTTCCATAAGCACGTATGACTATATACGGAATACATGCCTACATTACATTGATGAATTGGAGCTACTTCTGTGTCACCCTATGTTATGACTGTCACATGATGAACCACATCCGGCATAATTATTCATCACTGATCCGGTGCCTACGAGTTTTCCATATACTGTTTCTCGCTTATTTACTTTCCCGCTGCTACTGTTACAATCACTACAAAATACCAAAAATATTTACTTTTGCTTGCACTACTCTTTTGTTACCATTACCACCACTATCATATTACTGTGCTACTAAACACTTTGCTGCAGATACTAAGTTTCCAGGTGTGGTTGAATTGACAATTCAGCTGCTAATACTTGAGAATATTCTTTGGATCCCCTTGTGCCGAATCAATAAATTTGGGTTAAATACTCTACCCTCGAAAACTGTTGCGATCCCCTATACTTGTGGGTTATCAAGACCTTTTTCTGGCGCCGTTGCCGGGGAGCATAGCTCTACTCTTTGAGTCACTTGGGATTTATATCTGTTGGACACTATGAAGAACTTGAAAGACGCTAAGACAACAATTTATCACTCAACTACGAGGGGAGGTAAGGAACTGCCATCTAGCTCTGCACTTGATTCACCTTCTGTTATGAGTAAGCTAGCGACACCTAAACCTGCTTCTGCTATTTGTTCCGATATTTCGCATGTTATTGATGATGCCACTTCTGCTATGCATGATACTTACGATGAAACTGCTTCTATGCCTGATACTACTGTGCCTCTTAGTGAATTTCTTAAAGAACAAATTGCTAGGGCTAGAGAAAGAGAAATTGTCGAATCTGAATACGATGATGATAATGATGATGAAAATATGCCTGTTATTCCTGAAGGTTATCTTTTTGACAAAGATTCTTCTTTAGCTATTTTAGCCTGCAAAGATAGATATGAGCTTAAGAGGTTATTGATTAAATCGAACAAAGAATCACTTAGAGATAAAATGAAACCTGATTCTGCTTTTGCAACTTCACCTATCTGTGTCCCTGATAAGGATTATGAATTCTCTGTTGATCCTGATATAAGGTTGAATCTGATCCTTTTTATGGCTATGAATCTGAAACTGTTGTGGCACATCTTACTAAGTTAAATGATATAGCTGCCCTGTTCACTAATGATGAGAGATCGCGTTACTTCTATATACTCAAAATATTTCTGTTCTCATTAAAGGGTGATGCTAAGATATGGTTTAATTCTCTTGATCCTGGTTATGTGCGTAGTCCCCAAGATATGATTTATTACTTCTCTGCTAAATATTTCCCTGCTCATAAGAAACAAGCTGCTTTGAGGGAAATATACAACTTTGTGCAAATTAAAGAAGAGAGTCTCCCACAAGCTTGGGGGAGGCTTCTCAAGTTACTTAATGATTTGCCTGATCATCCTCTTAAGAAACCTGAAATACTTGATATCTTTTATAATGGACTAACCGATGCTTCCAGAGATTACCTGGATAGTTGTGCTGGTTCTCTTTTCAGGGAAAGAACACCGGATGAAGCTGAAATTCTATTGAATAATATGTTGACAAATGAAAATAATTGGGCACCTCCTGAGCCAGCCCCTGAGCCACCTCCTGCTCCAATTATTGAGCCTATTCCTAAACCAACTCCGAAGAAGAGAGGTGTTCTATTTCTCAGTCCCGAAGATATGCAAGAGGCAAAGAAATCTATGAAAGAAAAAGGTATTAAAGCTGAAGACGTTAAAAATTTACCTCCTATTGAAGAAATACATGGTCTTAATATACCGCCTGTTGAAGAAGTATATGATCTTGATCCTTTATTTATTGAAGAACCTCCCGATATCCCGACACAGGTAGTAAAGGTAAATTCTCTCTATAGATATGATAAAGCTGAAGTCACTGCTACTAAAATTGCTAGTCAGTGCTTTGATGAGTTTGATAACTTTATGTTTAAGCAAGACGACTTCAATGCTTATTTTGGTAGACAATTAAAAGAAAATGCTTATATGATTAGATGCTTGGGTGATTATATGGCTAATATTAGAGGTGAACTTAAACTTGTTAGCAAACATGCTTCTATGGTTACCACTCAAGTAGAACAAGTACTTAAGGCTCAAAAAGAAGTGCTTGATGAAATGAATAGTAAGAAAAATGATTATGCTGTTAGAGTGGCTACTAGAACTGGTAGAATGACTCAGGAACCTTTGTATCCTGAAGGCCACCCTAGGAGAATCGAGCAAGATTCTCAGAGAAATAATACTGATGCACCTAGTTCTTCTAAAAGGAAGAAAAAGAAAAATGATAGAACTGTGCAAACTTCTAGTGAACCTATTGCTGAATCACCTAATAATCCAAATGATATCTCTATGTCTGATGCTGAAACACAATCTGCTAATGAACATGAACCTAGCAAAAATACTAATAATGATGTTCATGATGATGCTCAACCTAGTAATGATAACGATGTAGAAATTGAACCTGCTGTTGATCTTGATAACCCACAATCAAAGAATCATCGTTATGATAAAAGAGAGTTCGTTGCTAGGAAACATGGTAAATAAAGAGAACCATGGGTTCAGAAACCCATGCCCTTTCCTCCTAAACCATCCAAGAAAAAGGATGATGAGGATTTTGAGCGCTTTGCTGAAATGATTAGACCTATCTTTTTACGTATGAGATTGACTGATGTGCTCAAAACAAATCCTTATGCTAAATATATGAAATATATCATTACTAATAAAAGAAAGATACTGGAAGCTGAGATTTCCACCATGCTTGCTAATTATACCTTTAAGGGTGGAAAACCAAAGAAACTTGGAGATCCCGGAGTACCTACTATACCTTGGTCCATTAAAAGAAATTATATTAAAACTGCTTTATGTGATCTTGGAGCCGGTGTTAGTGTTATGCCCCTCTATTTATATCGTAGACTTGACTTGAATAAGTTGACACCTACTGAAATATCTTTGGAAATGGCCGATAAATCAACTGCTATACCTGTCGGTATTTGTGAGGATGTGCCTGTTGTGGTTGCAAACGTTACTATTTTAACGGACTTTGTTATTCTTGATATTCCCGAGGATGATAGTATGTCTATTATTCTTGGAAGACCTTTTCTTAATACTGCAGGGGCTGTTATTGATTGCAACAAAGGCAATGTCACTTTTCATGTTAATGGTAATGAGCATACGATACACTTTCCGAGGAAACAACCTCAAGTTCATAGTATCAACTCCATAGGAAAAATTCCATCGATTAAATTTGGAGGTTTTAAATTTCCTCTTCCTACCGTCAAAAAGAAATATGATATACTTATTATAGGGGATGTGCGTATCCCCGTTGAGGTAACTTAGTGTTATTCAAAATTTCTCCGGTTTCATGATTATCGGAATGAGTTTGTTAACAAGACTTGATCAACCTTGTTAGTGGATTCTTTTTGATGAGCATGAGATGGATGAAACTAGAAGCACAAACTTCTGTACCCTCTTTATACTTTCTGTTAATTAGTTGAAATAAAGTAAAAATAGTTTTTTTTCTGTCTGTTTCCTGGCTTATCCGAGCAATATAAAAATATCCCGAAAATAAAAGTCCTCAGAATGCCATGCCAATTTAATATGATTTTTTCGGGAATATTTGAGGATTTACTGTGCAAAAATTACCGCGGGAGGAGCTGCCACCTGGCCATGAGGGTGGTGGGCGCACCCCCTGCCTCGTGGGCCCACGGTGGCCCTCCTCCACTTATCCCAGCACCCATCTTCTTCCTCTGTCTCACACAAACCCGAAAAATCAACTCAAGCACGAGTTCCAGCCACTTTTGCTGTGATTTTCGATCTCCTTGCTCAAAGCACCTCTCGCAAAACTGCTTGGGGAGATTGTTCCTTGGTATGTGACTCCTCCATTGGTTCAATTAGTTTTTGTTCTAGTGCTTTATTCTTTGCAAATTTGTGCTGCATAGGTGACCATGTTCTTGAGCTTGCATGTCAAATTTATATGGTTCCAAGTAGTTCTAATGCTTAATATAGGCTCTAGGCACTTGTAGGAGTAGTTGCTATCAGTTTTATTGAAGTTGGTTCACTTTTGTTTGAAGTTACTAAATTTTTAAGATTATTTCAGAAATAATGAGGAGACTTTTGAGGGGTTCATCGAGCCGAAGCTCAAAGGATAAACAAAATGAAGAAGCTCAGAGGCCCAAATATAATTTGCCTCGTACCGCGGAAATCCGGCCGTGTGAATGGCCTTCTGATAATTTCTTGAGAGAGGCCGGGATTTATGAGGATTTATATTCATTGATTGAAAATACCGGCCTCACCGACTTCGTCCGTGACCAACGTCCACAGTATCTCTTACTCACAAATACTTTTGTGCAAAACTTCTACTTTTACCCTAAGGAATCACCTCCTTCAGTAGAGTTTCATTTATATGACGTTGTGAAGAAAATGCCATTGTCTGAATTTTGCGCAGTCTGCAACATACCCCCTGAGGGTACTTTAGAGGAACCACCCCGTAAGGAGTTGGAACCATTTATTAAACTTATCTCTGTGGGAGAAACCATGAAGGTTTCAGATGCGAGGATCACTAGCATACATTTTCCTGTGTTACGCTACTGTGCTTTATTTGCTAGTCGATGCCTAATTGGTCGCGGAAACTGTGGGAACTTTAGTGTTCTTGATATTATTATTCTATTCCATGGTTTATACCGCGACAACACTGTCAGTATGAGCGGAATTATTGCTAGGCGGTTGAGTCTGAACCGTACTAAAGGCCCCATCTTTGGAGGCATTTATGCTTCTCGCCTTGCTGCACACTTTAACATAGCTATTAGGCATTATGAGAAAGAAGAAAAATTGCTGCCCAGTGCTTATATAGATTATAAGAGCATGTTAGCACATGATTTTCTTGTTAAGGAGAGGAATGGAGAGCTCAAATACAAGTTATACTTTGATAAAAATTATCCTGAAACTATTACGTTGCCTGCTTCTTCTTTGTTTAATTTTGTAGGACCCTATCTCGTTACGTGGGCTGTCGTCTAGGCTTACAAGAACCCTGCACCAGCCCCGGAACCGGAACCACAAGATGAGCCTCCACGACAATCTGTTTATTCTTGGGATCCAGAGATGACTGTCAGCCAGTGGCAGTCAGAGTCCTCTTCATCATCACAGTATGATCCCAACTATTCCTTGTCGCAGTATGACCCCAGCTACACTTATGGGTATCCGCCAGGCTATCCCTGGCAATAAACCAACTTAGGCCAAAAGCCTAAGCTTGGGGGAGTACGTATTTCTCACCGACATTACATTTATGTTCACACACACTCATTACTAGATGTCGGTGCTCATACTCTTTCACTGTATTATCCATGCTAGTTTATTTTCTTGTTCCTGCTTTCTTCTTGTGTGTTTGTTAAACCTTAAGAAAAACTAAAAAAATAGTAGTAGTTTACTTTCCTGCTGTAGTAGTAATTAAAAAGAAAACCCAAAAATATTTCCCGTTCTTCTTCTGCTTGTTGGGAGCTTTCCCGTGTAAATAGTTTTTATTTTCTCCTTTTCTTTGGGGGCGATAGGAGAAGACCATGATTAAATTGTTAAAGTGTCTCTTATATGCTTCATTGTTGATTTAACCCAGAGCCCATATTGGCTTGTCTTCTCCTGTTTATTGAATGCTCGCAGATTCCAGCTTAGTCCAATGCACGTGCACTCTTATTATTATTCACACCGTTCAGTCGTGCAAGTGAAAGGCAATTATGATGACATATATGATGGACTGACTGAGATGAGAAAAGCTGGTATGAACTCGACCTCTTTTGTTTTTGTAAATATGATGAGCCCCGTCGTTCTTGATTCAGCATATTATGAATAAACATGTTTGCAATGACAATTAGAGATCATAGTTGCTTGTGCCATGCTTGATTAGCTATGAGTTATAATGGTTTACCTTGCGTGCCAACATGCTATTGAGATGATTATGATGTGGTATGACGGGGTGGTATCCTCCTCTGAATGATTTAAGTGACTTAACTTGGCACATGTTCACGCATGTAGTTGAAACAAATCAACATAGCCTTCACGATATTTATGTTCATGGTGGATTATATCCTACTCATGCTTGCATCCAATGTTTATTAATTTTAATGCATGTACATGGCTGTTGTCGCTCTCTAGTTGGTCGCTTCCCAGTATTTTGCTAGCCTTCACCTGTACTAAGCGGGAATACTTCTTGTGCATCCAATCCCTTTAAACCCCAAAGTTATTCCAGATGAGTCCACCATACCTTCCTATATGTGGTATCTACCTGCCGTTCCAAGTAAATTTGTATGTGCCAAACTCTAAACCATCAAATAAATATTCTGTTTTGTATGCTCGAATAGCTCATGTATCAACCAAGGTTGTCCTTATCTTCCGTGTTAGGCGGGTTATTCTCAAGAGGAGTGGACTCCGCTCCTCACTCACGAGAAAATGGCTGGTCATCGGGATGCCCAGTCCCATGCTTTATGCAAACTAAATCAAAATTAATTGCAAACAAAACTCCCCTTGGGACCTGATGTATGTTGGAGACACTCGTTGTTTCGAGCAAGTCATGGATTGATGCTTGTTGGTGGAGGGGGAGTATAAACTTTACCATTCTGTTTGGGAACCGCCTATAATGTGTTTAGCATGGAAGATATCGCCATCTCCTAGTTGCTACGTTGACAATGAAAGTATACTGCTCAAAATACAATTTATCTCTATTTCAAAACCGAGCTCTGGCACCTCTACAAATCCCTGCTTCCCTCTGCGTAGGGTCTATCCATTTAATTTTATGTTGAGTCATCACCCTCTTATTGAAAAGCACTAGCTGGAGAGCATAGCTGTCATTTGCATTCATCATTATTAATTTATATTGGGTATGACTATGATTGGATCTCTTTTACCATGAATTACAATGTCTAGTCAGTCCTTGATCTTTGAAGGTGCTCTGCATTTATGTTTTGCGGTCTCAGAAAGGGCTAGCGAGATACCATCTTGTTATATCATATTATGGTTGTTTTGAGAAAGTGTTGTCATCCGAGATTTATTATTATGGCTTGCTAGTTGATTATGCTATTGATATGAGTAATTGTGAGACCTGAGAATTATTGCAAATGTGGTTAGTTATGATCTATGCTGAAAACCTGAATGCTGGCTTGACATAGTTACAACAACAAGAGCAAACAGAGTTTGTAAAAGTTTTTCTTTATTTCTTTCAGTTTGTCAACTGAATTGCTTGAGGACAAGCAAGGGTTTAAGCTTGGGGGAGTTGATACGTCTCCGTCGTATCTACTTTTCCAAACACTTTTGCCCTTGTTTTGGACTCTAACTTGTATGATTTGAATAGAACTAACCCGGACTGACGCTGTTTTCAGCAGAATTGCCATGGTGTTGTTTTATGTGCAGAAAACAAATATTCTTGGAATGACCTGAAACTCCATGGAACACCTTAGAAAAAATAATAAAAAATCCTCGCCAAAGATGAAGACCAGGGGGCCCACACCCTGTCCATGAGGGTGGGGGGCGCCCCCCCTCTAGGGCGCCCCTACCTCGTGGGCCCCCTGGATGCCCTCCGACGCCAATTCCAACTCTATATATTCGCTTCCGGAGAGAAAAAAATCAGAGAGAAGAAATCATCGCGTTTTACGATACGGAGCCGCCGCCAAGCCCTAAAACCTCTCGGGAGGGCTGATCTGGAGTCCGTTCGGGGCTCCGGAGAGGGGAATCCGTCGCCATCGTCATCATCAACCATCCTCCATCACCAATTTCATGATGCTCACCGCCGTGCGTGAGTAATTCCATCGTAGGCTTGCTGGACGGTGATGGGTTGGATGGGATCTATCATGTAATCGAGTTAGTTTTGTTAGGGTTTGATCCCTAGTGTCCACTATGTTCTGAGATTGATGTTGCTATGACTTTGCTATGCTTAATGCTTGTCACTAGGGCCCGAGTGCCATGATTTCAGATCTGAACCTATTATGTTTTCATCAATATATGAGAGTTCTTGATCCTATCTTGCAAGTCTATAGTCACCTATTATGTGTTATGATCCGTTAACCCCGAAGTGACAATAATCGGGATACTTACGGGTGATGACCGTAGTTTGAGGAGTTCATGTATTCACTATGTGTTAATGCTTTGTTGCTTTGCTCCGGTTCTCTATTAAAAGGAGGCCTTAATATCCCTTAGTTTCCGTAAGGACCCCGTTGCCACGGGAGGGTAGGACAAAAGATGTCATGCAAGTTCTTTTCCATAAGCACGTATGACTATATTCAGAATACATGCCTACATTATATCAATGAACTGGAGCTAGTTCTGTGTCACCCTAGGTTATGACTGTTACATGATGAACCGCATCCGGCATAATTCTCTATCACTGATCCATTGCCTACGAGCTTTCCACATATTATTCTTCGCTTATTTAATTTCCCGTTGCTATTGCTTTCACCACTACAAAATACCAAAAACATTGCTTTTACTACCGTTACCTTTTGCTACCGTTACCACTACTATCATATTACTTTGCTACTAAACACTTTGCTACAGATATTAAGTTTCCAGGTGTGGTTGAATTGACAACTCATCTGCTAATACTTGAGAATATTCTTTGGCTCCCCTTGTGTCGAATCAATAAATTTGGGTTGAATACTCTACCCTTGAAAACTATTGCGATCCCCTATACTTGTGGGTTATCAACAGATAGCGGCTTGTAAGCCTTTTCTTTTATGGAGTATATTTGGCAGTTGAAAATATACTTTGCTAAATCGACTATGGAGTGCTCCAGATGCCTTTGCGGATCTCCCGAGCAGTGCTGCCGACGTCGCACAGTATTCGCGGGCCCAAGAAGGGAACACAATGGAGAAGCTCTTCTGGTCGCAGTACCTGGCGCCGGAGCGGCCAGCGCTGCTAAACAACCAAATGATGCAGCTGGCGGAGTTGCATAGGATGTCCGGTTTGGCAATGAAGGACCTTATAATCTGGCTATGGCCAGCCGGACCCATTCCTAGCAGCTACTTCGATCTGGTCAAATGGCTCGGCAACACCTTGCCCCGAGTTGAGGATGTGAAGCGCTTGGTGTGCATAGAGGGCGCGTGGATGGCCTTTGCCCATGTCAAGATGCACTAGGCGAAGATGAAGGCCGCCGTTGTGGCCGGGTCGAGGGTCTGCCCGAAGGCAAGGACTACCGCAAGCCGGAGCGATACTTCGAGGACGTCCTGGAGGGTGCCCGTTTGATAGAGGGTCAGTGCTCGAAGGATATTATGTTTGAATAAATGTATCCGGGCTACCCAGACTGTGTGTTATGAAACAAGTTCTTTGTATAATAAGATTTGCTTGTTTATCGCAAATTATTTTTCTCCTGTGCGGCTGTTTTTTTATCTGAAAGTTTGCCAGTCGTCGGCTTCAGCCCCCATGTAGATACTACGGGGGTGTTTGGAGTACCACGTGTCCACACTTATCCCAACGTCTTGGTCCGTAAAGGAGGTGATCGTGCAGCGAACCACGCAATCAGACTATGTGGCTTTACCACTCTCACTTAGCCATAGGAGTTTGACAATGGGATTATAGGCTTAGCCCTTGGTGTTTGTTCGATTATCCAAACTTGGGTGCTTTAGACGCCTTGACCGAGGTGGAGGCCAGTCCTTCGTATAATACGGAAAAAATGGCGAAAGATTTAATAAGTCACCGAACTGCTGACCAGCTCTCGCCATATCATGACAGTCAGTTTTCAGCTTTCTCTACTGAGGTATTTGACCGGATGAGCTAGAAACACAATCACAGTAGTTCTCCCTTTACTACCATAGCCGAACGAGTGGAACGTAAGGTGGTAACCACAGGAGCCGGGCAACCCAACTATTGACCAAAGACATGATTCGGAGCCGATGCATATAATGCGGTATTCGGGACGCCGAAGTGTACTATGAAAGTGTTCGGACTTTTTGTTTTTGAATATTTGTGGCGGAGTAAAGCCCCTGGCAATTAATGCCAATGTGTAATGTCAAACAGTCGTGAAGACGGAATACAGATTATGGAATAGGACAATACCGAATAAGGTAGGACAAAACTGTTTCCGCTATATTCTGATTGATACGTCAAACGCGCTCTTTACAGAGAATGCCATAATTATCAAGGCTATTTTACATGCCAAGAATTTGAGAACAAGGGAAAGCTGTATACAGGTCCTAAAAAGGAAAATTTGATCTTGAGGATCCTTTGGACACTCTGCCGCACGTCTGTGCCGCTTTTCGCCTTGGTGTATGATCCTTTGAGAGGATCAACAATCGAGTATACATAAGGGTCCTGGAAAAGGGCCCTCGGTACCATCGCAAAGTGATGTGGGTTGTAAAGAACCTGAAAAATAGAAATAAGAAAAAAAAAAGGAAGAATATGAGGGTCCGGATAGGGTCGATCCGTATTGTGGACTTCCTTTTTAGTGTGCCTCCGTCCTCGCCCATGGTATCTTTAGTGTGTAGTTATGTACGTGCGGTACGTATGCCGCAATCAGGTTGGGGTTTTGATGGAGGCCGAATTGCTAATATAGCTCTGGACGAGTCGGACTATCATTTTGCAGGGTAGACCGGAGGGAGCGTTGTAGTATTTGGCTTGATAAGGCAACCTTGTACTTCAGCTGCTAGGGCCGTGGTATGCTCCTCAGTGCGGAGGGAGCTCTCCATGTTTCCATTGAATGTTATAACTTCGCGTGGTCCGGGCATCTTGAGCTTTAGATATGCGTAGTGCGGGACTGCATTGAAACGGGCGAAAGCAGTTCGTCCGAGCAGTGCATGGTGATCACTGCGGAAAGGGACAATGTCGAAGATCAAGTCTTCGCTTCGGAAGTTATCCGGTGAGCCGAAGACTACTCCCAGCGTTATGGACCCTGTGCAGCAGGCCTCTACGCCGGGTATCACTCATTTGAAGGTGGTTTTAGTGGGCTTGATTCTTGACGGATCAATGCCCATTTTGTGGACAGTGTCCTGATAAAGCAGGTTAAGACTGCTACCGTTGTCCATAAGGACTCACGTGAGATGGAATCCATCGATAATTGGATCGAGGACCAATGCTGTCGTACCTCCATGATGGATACTGGTCGGATGGTCTCTGCGATCAAAAGTGATCGGAAAAGCTGACCATGGGTTGAATTTTGGGGCGACTAGCTCTATGGCGTAAATGTCCCTTAGTGCGCACTTGCGCTCCCGCTTGGGGATATGAGTGACGTAGATCATATTCACCATTTCTACCTCAGGGGGGGGATTTCTTTTGCCCCCCTGTGTTTGATGGGTGAGGCTCATCATCATCCTCGCTAGGTGGCCCTTTCCCCTTATGTTCTATGTTTATATTATCGGCCTATTTAAAGACCCAACAATTTCTGGTGGTATGATTGGCAGGCTTGTCCGGGGTGCCATGGATCTGGCAGGGCCGATCTAGTATTCGGTCCAGACTAGATGGACCGTCTTTGTTCCCTTTGAATGGCTTCTTCCGCTGACCGCGTTTAGAGCCACTGAATCCAGCGTTGACCACCGTGTCTTCGATATCTTTGTTGTTACTTCGACACTTGTGTTTGTTGCGTCGTGGCCTGCTGTTGCCATCTCGGGTTTCGGAGGTGCCGGGGTCGCTGGTGCTGTTGCTTCTATGAGCTAGCCAGCTATCTTCTCTCATGCAAAAGCAGGTCATAAGTGCGGTGAGAGCTGCCATGGACTTCGGTTTTTCTTGGCAGAGGTGTCGGGCGAGCCACTCGTCGTGGATGTTGTGTTTAAAGGCTGCGAGGACTTCGGCGTCCGGACAATCGACAATTTGTTTTTTTTAATTAAGAACCTGGTCCGAAGCTTCCAGTCTGACTCTCTGGGTTGTTGGACTATGTGACTAAGGTGATCGGAGTCTGGAGGACGAACATAGGTATCTTGGAAGTTGTCTCTAAAGGCATCTTCCAAATCTTCCTAGCTACCAATAGAGTTTTCTGGGAGACTGTTTAACCAGTGTCGTGCTGGTCCCTTGAGTTTTAGGGGGGGGGGGGTACTTGATGGCACGAAGATCATCACCGCGAGCCATGTGGATGTGGAGAAGAAATCTATACACAACTGCAGCGATCTGACCTATCCATCGTAAGACTCAATTAAGTTCACGAGATAATTAACCTTATTGGAAATGAAGGCTCCAACCTCTCTCTATTCCATAAACCAATCCCATTATATTATATGAAGAATAATGGAAAAAAAAAAAAAAAAAAACAAAAACCAGATCCCAAAAAAGAAGAAATAAATATAAACCACAAATAAAAAAAAAAACAATTAGTACAATAAACCAAAAAAGAAGAAAAAAAAGGACAGATCCTGCAGTATGATTCAAAGATTTTCTCTCCACATCCACTATGCTCGGAAAAAAAGGTGAAGATCTTCGTGCCATAGTACCCCCCCCTAAAACTCAAGGGACCAGCACGACACTGGTTAAACAGTCTCCCAGAAAACTCTATTGGTAGCTAGGAAGATTTGGAAGATGCCTTTAGAGACAACTTCCAAGATACCTATGTTCGTCCTCCAGACTCCGATCACCTTAGTCACATAGTCCAACAACCCAGAGAGTCAGACTGGAAGCTTCGGACCAGGTTCTTAATTAAAAAAAACAAATTGTCGATTGTCCGGACGCCGAAGTCCTCGCAGCCTTTAAACACAACATCCACGACGAGTGGCTCGCCCGACACCTCTGCCAAGAAAAACCGAAGTCCATGGCAGCTCTCACCGCACTTATGACCTGCTTTTGCATGAGAGAAGATAGCTGGCTAGCTCATAGAAGCAACAGCACCAGCGACCCCGGCACCTCCGAAACCCGAGATGGCAACAGCAGGCCACGACGCAACAAACACAAGTGTCGAAGTAACAACAAAGATATCGAAGACACGGTCGTCAACGCTGGATTCAGTGGCTCTAAACGCGGTCAGCGGAAGAAGCCATTCAAAGGGAACAAAGATGGTCCATCTAGTCTGGACCGAATACTAGATCGGCCCTGCCAGATCCATGGCACCCCGGACAAGCCTGCCAATCATACCACCAGAAATTGTTGGGTCTTTAAATAGGCCGATAATATAAACATAGAACATAAGGGGAAAGGGCCACCTAGCGAGGATGATGATGAGCCTCACCCATCAAACACAGGGGGGCAAAAGAAATCCCCCCCCTGAGGTAGAAATCGTGAATATGATCTACGTCACTCATATCCCCAAGCGGGAGCGCAAGTGCGCACTAAGGGACATTTACGCCATAGAGCTAGTCGCCCCAAAATTCAACCCATGGTCAGCTTTTCCGATCACTTTTGATCGCAGAGACCATCCGACCAGTATCCATCATGGAGGTACGACAGCATTGGTCCTCGATCCAATTATCGATGGATTCCATCTCACGTGAGTCCTTATGGACAACGGTAGCAGTCTTAACCTGCTTTATCAGGACACTGTCCACAAAATGGGCATTGATCCGTCAAGAATCAAGCCCACTAAAACCACCTTCAAATGAGTGATACCCGGCGTAGAGGCCTGCTGCACAGGGTCCATAACGCTGGGAGTAGTCTTCGGCTCACCGGATAACTTCCGAAGCGAAGACTTGATCTTCGACATTGTCCCTTTCCGCAGTGATCACCATGCACTGCTCGGACGAACTGCTTTCGCCCGTTTCAATGCAGTCCCGCACTACGCATATCTAAAGCTCAAGATGCCCGGACCACGCGAAGTTATAACATTCAATGGAAACATGGAGAGCTCCCTCCGTACTGAGGAGCATACCACGGCCCTAGCAGCTGAAGTACAAGGTTGCCTTATCAAGCCAAATACTACAACGCTCCCTCCGGTCTACCCTGCAAAATGATAGTCCGACTCGTCCAGAGCTATATTAGCAATTCGGCCTCCATCAAAACCCCAACCTGATTGCGGCATACGTACCGCACGTACATAACTACACACTAAAGATACCATGGGCGAGGACGGAGGCACACTAAAAAGAAAGTCCACAATACGGCTCGACCCTATCCGGACCCTCATATTCTTCCTTTTTTTTTTCTTATTTCTATTTTTCAGGTTCTTTACAACCCACATCACTTTGCGATGGTACCGAGGGCCCTTTTCCAGGCCCCTTATGTATACTCGATTGTTGATCCTCTCAAAGGATCATACACCAAGGCGAAAAGCGGCACAGACGTGTGGCAGAGTGTCCAAAGGATCTTCAAGATCAAATTTTCCTTTTTAGGACCTGTATACAGCTTTCCCTTGTTCTCAAATTCTTGGCATGTAAAATAGCCTTGATAATTATGGCATTCTCTGTAAAGAGCGCGTTTGACGTATCAATCAGAATATAGCGGAAACAGTTTTGTCCTACCTTATTCGGTATTGTCCTATTCCATAATCTGTATTCCGTCTTCACGACTGTTTGACATTACACATTGGCATTAATTGCCAGGGGCTTTACTCCGCCACAAATATTCAAAAACAAAAAGTCCGAACACTTTCATAGTACACTTCGGCGTCCCGAATACCGCATTATATGCATCGGCTCCGAATCATGTCTTTGGTCAATAGTTGGGTTGCCCGGCTCCTGTGGTTACCACCTTACGTTCCACTCGTTCGGCTATGGTAGTAAAGGGAGAACTACTGTGATTGTGTTTCTAGCTCATCCGGTCAAATACCTCAGTAGAGAAAGCTGAAAACTGACTGTCATGATATGGCGAGAGCTGGTCAGCAGTTCGGTGACTTATTAAATCTTTCGCCATTTTTTCCGTATTATACGAAGGACTGGCCTCCACCTCGGTCAAGGCGTCTAAAGCACCCAAGTTTGGATAATCGAACAAACACCAAGGGCTAAGCCTATAATCCCATTGTCAAACTCCTATGGCTAAGTGAGAGTGGTAAAGCCACATAGTCTGATTGCGTGGTTCGCTGCACGATCACCTCCTTTACGGACCAAGACGTTGGGATAAGTGTGGACACGTGGTACTCCAAACACCCCCGTAGTATCTACATGGGGGCTGAAGCCGACGACTGGCAAACTTTCAGATAAAAAAACAGCCGCACAGGAGAAAAATAATTTGCGATAAACAAGCAAATCTTATTATACAAAGAACTTGTTTCATAACACACAGTCTGGGTAGCCCGGATACATTTATTCAAACATAATATCCTTCGAGCACTGACCCTCTATCAAACGGGCACCCTCCAGGACGTCCTCGAAGTATCGCTCCGGCTTGCGGTAGTCCTTGCCTTCGGGCAGACCCTCGCCCCGGCCACAACGGCGGCCTTCATCTTCGCCTAGTGCATCTTGACATGGGCAAAGGCCATCCACGCGCCCTCTATGCACACCAAGCGCTTCACATCCTCAACTCGGGGCAAGGTGTTGCCGAGCCATTTGACCAGATCGAAGTAGCTGCTAGGAATGGGTCCGGCTGGCCATAGCCAGATTATAAGGTCCTTCATTGCCAAACCGGACATCCTATGCAACTCCGCCAGCTGCATCATTTGGTTGTTTAGCAGCGCTGGCCGCTCCGGCGCCAGGTACTGCGACCAGAAGAGCTTCTCCATTGTGTTCCCTTCTTGGGCCCGCGAATACTGTGCGACGTCGGCAGCACTGCTCGGGAGATCCGCAAAGGCATCTGGAGCACTCCATAGTCGATTTAGCAAAGTATATTTTCAACTGCCAAATATACTCCATAAAAGAAAAGGCTTACAAGCCGCTATCTGTTTGATAACCCACAAGTATAGGGGATCGCAACAGTTTTCAAGGGTAGAGTATTCAACCCAAATTTATTGATTCGACACAAGGGGAGCCAAATAATATTCTCAAGTATTAGCAGCTGAGTTGTCAATTCAACCACACCTGGAAACTTAATATCTGCAGCAAAGTGTTTAGTAGCAAAGTAATATGATAGTAGTGGTAACGGTAGCAAAAGGTAACAGTAGTAAAAGTAATGTTTTTGGTATTTTGTAGTGATGATAGCAATAGCAACGGGAAAGTAAATAAGCGAAGAACAATATGTGGAAAGCTCGTAGGCAATGGATCAGTGATGGAGAATTATGCCGGATGCGGTTCATCATGTAACAGTCATAACCTAGGGTGACACAGAACTAGCTCCAGTTCATTGATATAATGTAGGCATGTATTCCGAATATAGTCATACGTGCTTATGGAAAAGAACTTGCATGACATCTTTTGTCCTACCCTCCCGTGGCAGCGGGGTCCTTACGGAAACTAAGGGATATTAAGGCCTCCTTTTAATAGAACCGGAACAAAGCATTAACACATAGTGAATACATGAACTCCTCAAACTACGGTCATCACCGGTAAGTATCCCGATTATTGTCACTTCGGGGTTAACGGATCATAACACATAATAGGTGACTATAGACTTGCAAGATAGGATCAAGAACACTCATATATTGATGAAAACATAATAGGTTCAGATCTGAAATCATGGCACTCGGGCCCTAGTGACAAGCATTAAGCATAGCAAAGTCATAGCAACATCAATCTCAGAACATAGTGGACACTAGGGATCAAACCCTAACAAAACTAACTCGATTACATGATAGATCCCATCCAACCCATCACCGTCCAGCAAGCCTACGAATGGAATTACTCACGCACGGCGGTGAGCATCATGAAATTGGTGATGGAGGATGGTTGATGATGACGATGGCGACGGATTCCCCTCTCCGGAGCCCCGAACGGACTCCAGATCAGCCCTCCCGAGAGGTTTTAGGGCTTGGCGGCGGCTCCGTATCGTAAAACGCGATGATTTCTTCTCTCTGATTTTTTTCTCCCTGAAACTCAATATATGGAGGTGGAGTTGGAGTCGGAGAGGCAACAGGGGGCCCACGAGGTAGGGGGCGCCCTAGGGCAGGCGCGCCCCCCACCCTCGTGGAGAGACGGTGGGCCCCCTGGCCTTCATCTTTGGCAGGTATTTTTCTTATTTTCTGAAAAGTGGCTCCTGAAGTTTCAGGTCATTCCGAGAACGTTTGCTCCTGCACATAAATAACACCATGGTAATTCTGCTGAAAACAGCGTCAGTCCGGGTTAGTTCCATTCAAATCATGCAAGTTAGAGTCCAAAACAAGGGCAAAAGTGTTTGGAAAAGTAGATACGTTGGAGACGTATCAACTCCCCCAAGCTTAAACCTTTGCTTGTCCTCAAGCAATTCAGTTGACAAACTGAAAGTGATAAAGAAAAACTTTTACAAACTCTGTTTGCTCTTGTTGTTGTAAATATGTAAAGCCAGCATTCAAGTTTTCAGCAAAGATTATAACTAACCACATTTCACAATAACGCATAGGTCTCAAGTTTACTCATATCAATAGCATAATCAACTAGCGAGCAATAATAATAAATCTCGGATGACAACACTTTCTCAAAACAATCATAATATGATATAACAACATGGTATCTCGCTAGCCCTTTCTGAGACCGCAAAACATAAATGCAGAGCACCTTTAAAGACAAGGACTGACTAGACATTGTAATTCATGGTAAAAGAGATCCAGTCAAGTCATACTCAATGTAAACTAACAGTAATGAATGCAAATGACACGGTGCTCTCCAACTGGTGCTTTTTAATAAGAGGATGATGACTCAACATAAAAGTAAATAGATAGGCCCTTCGCAGAGGGAAGCAGGGATTTGTAGAGGTTGCCAGAGCTCGGTTTTGAAAGAGGTGAATAATATTTTGAGCGGTATACTTTCATTGTCAACATAACAACCAAGAGATGGCATATCTTCCATGCTACACACATTATAGGCGGTTCCCAAACAGAATGGTAAAGTTTATACTCCCCCTTCCACCAACAAGCATCAATCCATGGCTTGCTCGAAAAACAACGAGTGCCTCCAACTAACAAGAGTCCCAGGGGGAGTTTTGTTTGCAATTATTTTGATTTAGTTTGCATAAAGCATGGGACTGGGCATCCCGGTGACCAGCCATTTATCTCGTGAGTGAGGAGCGGAGTCCACTCCTCTTGAGAATAACCCGCCTAACATGGAAGATACAGACAGCCCTAGTTGATACATGAGCTATTCGAGCATACAAAACAGGATATTTATTTGAAGGTTTAGAGTTTGGCACATACAAATTTACTTGGAACGGCAGGTAGATACCGTATATAGGTAGGTATAGTGGACTCATGTGGAATAACTTTGGGGTTTAAGGGATTGGATGCACAAGCAGTATTCCCGCTTAGTACAGGTGAAGGCTAGCAAAAGACTGGGAAGCGACCAGCTAGAGAGCGACAACAGTCATGAACATGCATTAAAATTAATCAACACCGAATGCAAGCATGAGTAGGATATAATCCACCATGAACATAAATATCGTGAAGGCTATGTTGATTTTGTTTCAACTACATGCGTGAACATGTGCCAAGTCAAGTCACTTAAATCATTCAGAGGAGGATACCACCCTATCATACCACATCATAACCATTTTAATAGCATGTTGGCACGCAAGGTAAACCATTATAACTCATAGCTAATCAAGCATGGCATAAGAAACTATGATCTCTAGTTGTCATTGCAAACATGTTTATTCATAATAGGCTGAATCAGGAACGATGAACTAATCATATTTACAAAAACAAGAGAGGTCGAGTTCATACCAGCTTTTCTCATCTCAGTCAGTCCATCATATATCGTCATAATTGCCTTTCACTTGCACGACCGAATGATGTGAATAATAATAATAGTGCACGTGCATTGGACTAAGCTGGAATCTGCAAGCATTCAATAAACAGGAGAAGACAAGGCAATATGGGCTCTTTTGTCAGATCAACAAGTATGCATACAAGAGCCACTTCAACAATTTAATTATGGTCTTCTCCTATCGACCCCCAAAGAAAAGAAAAGAAATAAAACTATTTACACGGGAGAGCTCCCAACAAGTAAAAGAAGAACAGGAAATCTTTTTGGGTTTTCTTTTTAATTACTACTACAAGCATGGAAAGTAAACTAATTAAAAGCTACAACTAATTTTTTGGTTTCTTAAGGTTTATTAAACACACAAGAAGAAGCATAAAAAGGAAAATAAACTAGCATGGATGATACAATGAAAAAGTATGAGCACCGACATCTAGCAATGAGTGTGTGAACATAAATGTAATGTCGGTGGGAAATACGTACTCCCCCAAGCTTAGGCTTTTGGCCTAAGTTGGTCTATGGCCACGGCTGGCCTGGCGGATATCCATAATAGTAGCTGGGGTCGTACTGCGATGCAGCGCTATCGCCTGCTGAGCTGCAGCGTGGCGACGAGCGGCCTCCTCTCTCCTCTCGTACTCATCTGCCTCCTCTCTGGTAATAGTATATCCTCCTCTTGCCTGATAATCAAAGAAGCAGGAGCAGGGAGAGTAATACGGACAGCACGGCGTCTGTCAAAGATTAGTCGATACTGGAGAGGTGATTCGTTCCTCTCGACAAACTGGTGGTGAACCATAGCATTAAAATCTAGATAAGGAGGTAATTCAATATCATCTTCGCGTAATGCTATACCAAGAAAATTAGCTATGCGGGTTGCATAAATTCCACCAAAGAAATCTCCATTAAGTCTATTAAGATGCAACCTACGTGCAACAATGGCTCCCAAATTATATGATTTGTCTCCTAACACAGCACTCCTAAGAATACTGAGATCGGGGACACACATGTGACATGCCTCATCTTTACCATTAATGCATCTACCTATGAAGAGAGCAAAATAATGTATAGCAGGAAAGTGAATGCTCCCTATGGTAGCTTGTGTAATATCTCTAGATTCCCCCAGTTATGCTAGCAAGAAAATCTCTAAATTCGAGATTTGCGAGATCCCATACTACCTGTCGGATTTCGGGTTCCGGCAGACCCTTGAGGTTCGAACACTGGGGTGCGCGCGGAGATTTCGCCTTCTACCTACCTGCACCCCTCCGCCTCGCTAAGATCTAAGCTATGGAAAGAACAACAAGAGACACAGGGTTTATACTGGTTCGGGCCACCGTTGTGGTGTAATACCCTACTCCAGTGTGTGGTGTGGTGGATTGCCTCTTGGGCTGATGATGATGAGCAATACAAGGAAGAACAGCCTCGCGAGGGTCTGTTCTTGGCTGGGGGGATGAACTGCTGGAGGAGTTCAGTCACCCTTCTCTCTCTCTCTGTCTCTCTTACTCTCCTCGTTAATACATCATCCGCAACTAACTCATTAGTTGCAATGCTTGCAAGGCTTATGTGATGTGCATTACCGAGAGGGCCCAGAGATACCTCTCCGACAATCGGAGTGACAAATCCTAATCTCGAAATACGCCAACCCAACATCTACCTTTGGAGACACCTGTAAGCTCCTTTATAATCACCCAGTTACGTTGTGAGTTTGGTAGCACCCAAAGTGTTCCTCCGGCAAACGGGAGTTGCATAATCTCATAGTCATAGGAACATGTATAAGTTCATGAAGAAAGCAATAGCAACATACTAAACGATCGGGTGCTAAGCTAATGGAATGGGTCATGTCAATCAGATCATTCAACTAATGATGTGACCTCGTTAATCAAATAACAACTCTTTGTTCATGGTTAGGAAACATAACCATCTTTGATTAACGAGCTAGTCAAGTAGAGGCATACTAGTGACACTGTTTGTCTATGTATTCACACATGTATTATGTTTCCGGTTAATACAATTCTAGCATGAATAATAAACATTTATCATGATATAAGGAAATAAATAATAACTTTATTATTGCCTCTAGGGCATATTTCCTTCAGTCTCCCACTTGCACTAGAGTCAATAATCTAGATTACACAGTAATGATTCTAACACCCATGGAGCCTGGTGCTGATCATGTTTTGCTCGTGGAAGAGGCTTAGTCAACGGGTCTGCAACATTCAGATCCGTATGTATCTTGCAAATCTCTATGTCTCCCACCTGGACTATGATCCCGATGGATTGAAGCGTCTCTTGATGTGCTTTGGTTCTCTCTGTGAAATCTGGATTCCTTTGCCAAGGCAATTGCACCAGTATTGTCACAAAAGATTTTGATTGGACCCGATGCACTAGGTATGACACCTAGATCGGATATGAACTCCTTCATCCAGACTCCTTCATTCGCTGCTTCCGAAGCAGCTATGTACCTGCTTCACATAGATCCCGCTACGCTCTTTGTTTAGAACTGCACCAACTGACAGCTCCACCGTTTAATGTAAACACGTATCCGGTTTGCGATTTAGAATCGTCCGGATCAGTGTCAAAGCTTGCATCAACGTAACCTTTTACGGTGAGCTCTTTGTCACCTCCATATACGAGAAACATATCCTTAGTCCTTTTCAGGTATTTCAGGATGTTCTTGACCGCTGTCCAGTGATCCACTCCTGGATTACTTTGGTACCTCCCTGCTAAACTTATAGCAAGGCACACATCAGGTCTGGTACACAGCATTGCATACATGATAGAGCCTATGGCTGAAGCATAGGGAACATCTTTCATTTTCTCTCTATCTTCTGCAGTGGTCGGGCATTGAGTCTGACTCAACTTCACACCTTGTAACACAGGCAAGAACCCTTTCTTTGCTTGATCCATTTTGAACTTCTTCAAAATCTTGTCAAGGTATGTGCTTTGTGAAAGTCCAATTAAGCGTCTTGATCTATCTCTATAGATCTTATGCCTAATATGTAAGCAGCTTCACCGAGGTCTTCATTGAAAAAATCTTATTCAATATCCTTTTATGCTATCCAGAAATTCTATATCATTTCCAATTCAACAATATGTCATCCACATATAATATCAGAAATGCTACAAGAGCTCCCACTCACTTTCTTGTAAATACAGGCTTCTCTAAAAGTCTGTATAAAACCAAATGCTTTGATCACACTATCAAAGCGTTTATTCCAACTCCGAGAGGCTTGCACCAGTCCATAAATGGATCGCTGGAGCTTGCACACTTTGTTAGCTCCCTTTGGATCGACAAAACCTTCCGGTTTGCATCATATACAACTCTTCTTCCAGAAATCCATTCAGGAATGCAGTTTTGACATCCATCTGCCAAATTTCATAATCATAAAATGCGGCAATTGCTAACATGATTCTGACAGACTTAAGCATCGCTACGGGTGAGAAGGTCTCATCGTAGTCAACCCCTTGAACTTGTCGAAAACCTTTTGCGACAAGTCGAGCTTTATAGACAGTAATATTACCGTCAGCGTCAGTCTTTTTCTTGAAGATCCATTTATTCTCAATTGCTTGCCGATCATCGGGCAAGTCAACCAAAGTCCATACTTTGTTCTCATACATGGATCCCATCTCAGATTTCATGGCTTCAAGCCACTTTGCGGAATCTGGGCTCACCATCGCTTCTTCATAGTTCGTAGGTTCATCATGATCTAGTAGCATGACTTCCAGAATTGGATTACCGTACCACTCTGGTGCGGATCTCACTCTGGTTGATCTACGAGGTTCAGTAGTATCTTGTCCTGAAGTTTCATGATCATCATCATTATCTTCCTCACTAATTGGTATAGGTGTCGCAGAAACAATTTTCTGTGATGTACTACTTTCCAATAAGGGAGCATGTACAGTTACCTCGTCAAGTTCTACTTTCCTCCCACTCACTTCTTTCGAGAGAAACTCCTTCTCAAGAAAGTTTCCGAATTTAGCAACAAAAGTCTTGCCTTCGGATCTGTGATAGAAGGTGTATCCAATAGTTTCCTTTGGATATCCTATGAAGACACATTTCTCCGATTTGGGTTCGAGCTTATCAGGTTGAAGCTTTTTCACATAAGCATCGCAGCCCCAAACTTTCAGAAACGACAACTTTGATTTCTTGCCAAACCATAGTTCATAAGGCGTCGTCTCAACGGATTTTGATGGTGCCCTATTTAACGTGAATGCGGCCGTCTCTAGAGCGTATCCCCAAAACGATAGTGGTAAATCAGTAAGAGACATCATAGATCGCACCATATCTAGTAAAGTACGATTACGACGTTCGGACACACCATTACGCTGTGGTGTTCCGGGTGGCGTTAGTTGCGAAACTATTACACAATTTTTCAAATGTACACCAAACTCATAACTCAAATATTCTCCTCCACGATCAGATCGTAGAAACTTTATTTTCTTGTTACGATGATTTTCCACTTCACTCTGAAATTCTTTGAACTTTTCAAATGTTTCAGACTTATGTTTCATTAAGTAGATATACCCATATCTGCTTAAACCATCTGTGAAGGTGAGAAAATAACGATATCCGCCACGAGCCTCAATATTCATCGGACCGCATACATCTGTATGTATGATTTCCAACAAATCTGTTGCTCTCTCCATAGTACCGGAGAACGGTGTTTTAGTCATCTTGCCCATGAGGCACGGTTCGCAAGTACCAAGTGATTCATAATCAAGTGGTTCCAAAAGTCCATCAGTATGGAGTTTCTTCATGCGCTTTACACCAATATGACCTAAACGGCAGTGCCACAAATAAGTTGCACTATCATTATCAAGTCTGCATCTTTTGGCTTCTACATTATGAATATGTGTATCACTACTATCGAGATTTAACAAGAATAGACCATTCTTCAATGGTGCATGACCATAAAAGATATTACTCATATAAATAGAACAACATTATTCTCTGATTTAAATGAATAACCGTCTCGCATTAAACAAGATCCAGATATAATGTTCATGCTCAACGCTGGCACCAAATAACAATTATTTAGGTCTAATATTAATCCCGAAGGTAGATGTAGAGGTAGCGTGCCGACCACGATCACATCGACTTTGGAACCGTTTCCCACGCGCATCGTCACCTCGTCCTTAGCCAATCTTCGCTTAATCCGTAGTCCCTGTTTCGAGTTGCAAATATTAGCAACAGAACCAGTATCAAATACCCAGGTGCTACTGCGAGCATTAGTAAGGTACACATCAATAACATGTATATCACATATACCTTTGTTCACCTTGCCATCCTTCTTATCCGCCAAATACTTGGGGCAGTTCCGCTTCCAGTGACCAGTCTGCTTGCAGTAGAAGCACTCAGTTTCAGGCTTAGGTCCAGACTTGGGCTTCTTTTCCTGAGCAGCAACTTGCTTGCTGTTCTTCTTGAAGTTTCCCTTCTTCTTCCCTTTTCCCTTTTTCTTGAAACTAGTGGTCTTGTTAACCATCAACACTTGATGCTCCTTCTTGATTTCTACCTCCGCAGCTTTCAGCATTGCGAAGAGCTCGGGAATAGTCTTGTTCATCCCTTGCATATTATAGTTCATCACGAAGCTCTTGTAGCTTGGTGGCAGTGATTGGAGAATTCTGTCAATGACGCAATCATCTGGAAGATTAACTCCCATCTGAATCAAGTGATTGTTATACACCAGACATTTTGAGTATATGCTCACTGACAGAACTGTTCTCCTCCATCTTGCAGCTATAGAACTTATTGGAGACTTCATATCTCTCAATTCGGGCATTTGCTTGAAATATTAACTTCAACTCCTGGAACATCTCATATGCTCCATGACGTTCAAAACGTCGATGAAGTCCCGATTCTAAGCCGTAAAGCATGGCACACTGAACTATCGAGTAGTCATCAGCTTTGCTCTGCCAGACGTTCATAACATCTGGTGTTGCACCAGCAGCAGGCCTGGCACCCAGCGGTGCTGCCAGGACGTAATTCTTCTGTGCAGCAATGAGGATAATCCTCAAGTTACGGACCCAGTCCGTGTAATTGCTACCATCATCTTTCAACTTTGCTTTCTCAAGGAACGCATTAAAATTCAACGGAACAACAGCACGAGCCATCTATCTACAATCAACATAAACAAGCAAGATACTATCAGGTACTAAGTTCATGATAAATTTAAGTTCAATTAATCATATTACTTAAGAACTCCCACTTAGATAGACATCCCTCTAATCCTCTAAGTGATCACGTGATCCAAATCAACTAAACCATGTCCGATCATCACGTGAGATGGAGTAGTTTCATCGGTGAACATCATTATGTTGATCATATCTACTATATGATTCACGCTCGACCTTTCGGTCTCCGTGTTCCGAGGCCATATCTGTATATGCTTGGCTCGTCAAGTATAACCTGAGTATTCCGCGTGTGCAACTGTTTTGCACCCGTTGTATTTGAACGTAGAGCCTATCACACCCGATCATCACGTGGTGTCTCAGCACGAAGAACTTTCGCAACGGTGCATACTCAGGGAGAACACTTCTTGATAATTTAGTGAGAGATCATCTTATAATGCTACCGTCAATCAAAGCAAGATAAGATGCATAAAAAGATAAACATCACATGCAATCAATATAAGTGATATTATATGGCCATCATCATCTTGTGCTTGTGATCTCCATCTCCGAAGCACCGTCATGATCACCATCGTCACCGGCGCGACACCTTGATCTCCATCGTAGCATCATTGTCGTCTCGCCAATCTTATGCTTCCACGACTATCACTACCGCTTAGTAATAAAGTAAAGCATTACATCGCGATTGCATTGCATACAATAAAGCGACAACCATATGGCTCCTGCCAGTTGCCGATAACTTGGTTACAAAACATGATCATCTCATACAATAAAATTTAGCATCATGCCTTGACCATATCACATCACAACATGCCCTGCAAAAACAAGTTAGACGTCCTCTACTTTGTTGTTGCAAGTTTTACGTGGCTGCTACGGGCTTAAGCAAGAACTCATCTCACCTACGCATCAAAACCACAACGATAGTTTGTCAAATAGACTCCGTTTTAACCTTCTCAAGGACCGGGCGTAGCCATACTCGGTTCAACTAAAGTTGGAGAGACAGTCGCCCGCAAGCCATCTATGTGCAAAGCACGTCGAGGGAACCGGTCTCGCGTAAGCGTACGCGTAAGGTTGGTCCAGGTCGTCTCGTCCAACAATACCGCCGAACCAAAGTATGACATGCTGGTAGGCAGTATGACTTGTATCGCCCACAACTCACTTGTGTTCTACTCGTGCAAATAACATCAAACCATAAAACCTAGGCTCGGATGCCACTGTTGGGGAACGTAGTAATTTCAAAAAAATTCCTACGCACACGCAAGATCATGGTGATGCATAGCAACGAGGGGGAGAGTCTGATCTACGTACCCTTGTAGATCGCAACGGAAGCGTTGACACAACGTAGAGGAAGTAGTCGTACGTCTTCTTCCCGATCCGACCGATCCAAGCACCGTTACTTCGGCACCTCCGAGTTCTTAGCACATGTACAGCTCGATGACGATCCCCGGGCTCCGATCCAGCAAAGCTTCGGGGAGGAGTTCCGTCAGCACGACGGCGTGGTGACGATCTTGATGTACTACCGACGCAGGGCTTCGCCTAAGCACTACAACGATATGATCGAGGTGGAATTTGGTGGCAGGGGGCACCGCACACGGCTAAGGAACGATCTCAACGATCAACTTGTGTGTCTAGAGGTGCCCCCTGCCCCTGTATATAAAGGATCCAAGGGGGAGGGGCTGGCCGGCCAAGAGGAGGGCGCAGGAGGAGTCCTACTCCTACCGGGAGTAGGACTCCCCCCCCCCCCAATCCTAGTCCTAATAGGATTCCGAGAGAGAGAGAGAGAGAGAGAGAGAGAAGGGGGCTGGCCACCTCTCCTAGTCCTAATAGGACTAGGGGAGGGGGGTGGCGCGCAGCCCACCTTGGGCTGCCCCTTTCACCTTTCCACTAAGGCCCACTAAGGCCCATATGGTTCCCGGGGGGTTCCGGTAACCTCCCGGTACTCCGGTAAAATCCCGATTTCACCCGGAACACTTCCGATATCCAAACATAGGCTTCCAATATATGAATCTTTATGTCTCGACCATTTCAAGACTCCTCGTCATGTCCGTGATCACATCCGGGACTCCGAACAACCTTCGGTACATCAAAATGCATAAACTCATAATAACTGTCATCGTAGCGTTAAGCGTGCGGACCCTACGATTCGAGAACAATGTAGACATGACCGAGACACGTCTCCGGTCAATAACCAATAGCGGGACCTGGATGCCCATATTGGCTCCTACATATTCTACGAAGATCTTTATCGGTCAGACCGCATAACAACATACCTAGTTCAATCTCGTTACTGACAAGTCTCTTTACTCGTTCCGTAATACATCATTCCGCAACTAACTCATTAGTTGCAATGCTTGCAAGGCTTATGTGATGTGCATTACCGAGAGGGCCCAGAGATACCTCTCCGACAATCGGAGTGACAAATCCTATTCTCGAAATACGCCAACCCAACATCTACCATCGGAGACACCTGTAGAGCTCCTTTATAATCACCCAGTTACGTTGTGACGTTTGGTAGCACACAAAGTGTTCCTCCGGCAAACGGGAGTTGCATAATCTCATAGTTATAGGAAAATGTATAAGTTATGAAGAAAGCAATAGCAACATACTAAACGATCGGGTGCTAAGCTAATGGAATGGGTCATGTCAATCAGATCATTCAACTAATGATGTGACCTCGTTAATCAAATAACAACTCTTTGTTCATGGTTAGGAAACATAACTATCTTTGATTAACGAGCTAGTCAAGTAGAGGCATACTAGTGACACTCTGTTTGTCTATGTATTCACACATGTATTATGTTTCCGGTTAATACAATTCTAGCATGATAATAAACATTTATCATGATATAAGGAAATAAATAATAACTTTATTATTGCCTCTAGGGCATATTTCCTTCATGCACAAGCTCAGAAGGAGAAGGCAAAGAAGGAGAAAGCTGCCAGGATGCCTACTCAAGCAGAGGCATCTGATTACTTCCTGAAAACCAAACAAGAGCAGCTTGGTTACCTGATTGCGTCCACCCTACGGATTGAGCAGAGTATAGCCACCCTGACTCAGAACCAGGCGAGCTTAGAGAGGATCATGGAACAGAGGTTCTATGACTTGGACATCAAGGTGACAGAGATACAGACTGCCGTGGAGCAGCTCCAGGATGACATGAATGAGAGGAGAGGCAGGACCACGACTGATGCTTTTGCGAGGGTGCCACGAGGTCCGAGGTCATCTGCACTGCCAGTTGCTGACACCAGAGCTACAACGTCTGCGCCAGCCACAGCCTCAGTTCCACCAGCTCCAGCATCCACTTCAGCCTCGACTCCGACCACGTCTACCGAAGGCTTCGTCCTTGGAGTGCTCCGGACTCCACCACCACCTGAAGATCAAGCCTGAGCGTCGACTTAGCACTATGCATTTTCTAGAAACTTTTTGGTAACTTGTTGCCAAAGGGGGAGAAAATGTATAGATCATAGGCTTCGAGAGAGAGTGTTGCTTTTATTCTCTCTTGTTTTATTTGGTGGTTTTTCGCACTTTGTTTGCTTGTGTGTGAGATACTACGTCCTTATGCCTGTGAGACATCGATGATCATGTGTTTGATCATAAGCTAAACTTAATGTTTGCTTAATGCTTGCTTAAATATTATCATTCTATCTATCGTTTGTGATCATTCACTATTCTTGGTGATGAGTGCATGTATTTCAATCTTATCATTTTTTTAGCGCTCCACCAAGATGTATGTGACATGGAAGAGTAACCCATGATTCTAACTCCTTGTGCATTTGCAGTCCAAAGCAAATTTAAAATATGCACAAATTTAGGGGGAGCTCTTATTTGTCACATACTTCTCAAAGCGACGATATATTTCATGCTTATTATCATTTGTCGAAGCTTTGATCTATATGTTGTCATCAATTACCAAAAAGGGGGAGATTGAAAGTGCAACTATCCCTAGGTGGTTTTGGTAATTCATAACAACATATAGCTCATTGAGCTAATGCTATTTCAAGATGATTATTTCAGGAAAGCTCAATGATTGGCATGGCATGGATATGAAAGTGGAACCCTCAAAATGCTAAGGACAAATAATTGGCTCAAGCTCAAAAGTTCAAGACTCTTCATTTTACATTTTAGTGATCCAAGATCACATTGAGTCTTTAGGAAAAGCCAATACTATCAAGGAGGGATGAGGTGTTGCGTACTGAGCCTCTTGCTTTATGTGCTTAATGATATGCTCCAAAATCCTCAGCTACTTTCTCATATCCACAAATTACCTAAACCCTAAGCCAAACTCGGTCATACCGATTCTTTCATTCCGGCGCCACCGAGTTTCACTTGTCGTTTGCCACTGCCAAACCCTAGCAATCCGGTCCTACCGATAAGGTTCTCGGTCTCACCGAGATGGGCTTGCAAACTCTTTGTTTCCTTTCATAACTTTTCGGTCTCACCGAAAGAGCGAATCGGTCCCACCGAGAATGCAATGTAAACTCTCTGTTTCCTTCTTGTAACTTTTCGGTCTCACCGAAAAGAGCGAGTCGGTCCCACTGAGTTTACTTGACCAACTCTCTGGTTAGCTTATTGCCAAACTCGGTCTCACCGAGTTTGTGCAATCGGTCTCACCGAGATTACGTTATGCCCAAACCCTAACCGAATCGGTCCTACCGAGTTGCATGTCAGTCCCACCGAAATTCCTAACGGTCACTAGGTTTACTATTTCAGTCTGACCGAGTTTTCTGATTCGGTCCCACCGAGATTGGTAAATTGTGTAACGGTTGGATTTTGTGTGGAGGCTATATATACCCCTCCACCTCCTCTTCATTCGTGGAGAGAGCCATCAGAATACATACACCATTCCAACTCATATGTTCTGAGAGAGAACCACCTACTCATGTGTTGAGACCAAGATATTCCATTCAAACCATACGAATCTTGATCTCTAGCCTTCCCCAAGTTTCTTTCCACTCAAATCTTCTTTCCATCAGATCCAAACCCTATGAGAGAGAGTTGAGTGTTGGGGAGACTATCATTTGAAGCACAAGAGCAAGGAGTTCATCATCAACACACCATTTGTTACTTCTTGGAGAGTGGTGTCTCCTAGATTGGCTAGGTGTCACTTGGGAGCCTCCGACAAGATTGTGGAGTTGAACCAAGGAGTTTGTAAGGGCAAGGAGATCGCCTACTTCGTGAAGATCTACCGCTAGTGAGGCAAGTCCTTCGTGGGCGATGGCCATGGTGGGATAGACAAGGTTGCTTCTTCGTGGACCCTTCGTGGGTGGAGCCCTCCGTGGACTCGCGCAACCGTTACCCTTCGTGGGTTGAAGTCTCCATCAACGTGGATGTAGGATAGCACCACCTATCCGAACCACGGGAAAAACATCCGTGTCTCCAATAGCGTTTGAATTCTCCAAACCCTTCCCTTTATATTCTTGCAAGTTGCATGCTTTACTTTCCGCTGCCAATATACTCTTTGCATGCTTGCTTGAATTGTGTAATGATTGCTTGACTTGTCCTAAGATAGCTAAAAACTGCCAAGAACTAAAATTGGGAAAAGGTTAAGTTTTTATTTGGTCAAGTAGTCTAATCACCCCCCCCCCTCTAGACATATTTTCGATCCTACAAGTGGTATCAGAGCTTTAGTCTCCCTTTGCCTTGATCTCCATAGCTTTTGGTGGTCATAGCCTTGGTTTCACAACCTAGGAGAGTATGGCGTCTAGCGAGGGAAATTATCACCGTAGAGGTCCTTACTTTGATGGTACTAATTTTGCTAGTTGGAAGCATAAAACGAAAATGCATATTCTTGGACATAACCCCGCCATATGGGCTATTGTTTGTGTTGGCTTGCAAGGTGAGTTCTTTGATGGGAGAGAACCAAACCGTGAAGCTACCGCGGATGAGTTGAAGATGTTGCAATACAATGCTCAAGCTTGTGATATTCTCTTCAACGGATTGTGCCCCGAAGAATTCAACAAAATCAGCCGCCTTGAGAATGCAAAGGAAATTTGGGACACTTTGATTGATATGCACGAAGGTACCGACTCCGTCAAGGAATCCAAGTTGGATGTGCTCCGAAGGATGGTGAAGGTGTCGCCGAAATGTACTCTAGGCTTGCTCTCATCACAAATGAGATTGCCGGCTTAGGAAGTGAAGAGATGACCGATAGATTCATCATCAAGAAGATCCTAAGAGCCTTGGATGGGAAATATGATACCGTGTGCACATTGATTCAAATGATGCCAAATTACAAAGATCTCAAGCCAACGGAAGTGATTGGAAGGATTGTTGCTCATGAGATGTCACTCAAGGATAAAGAGGAACTTCACAACAAATCAAGTGGTGCCTACAAAGCCTCATGTGAAGCCCCTACATCATCAAGTGAGAAACAAAACTTCAATGAAGAATTGAGCTTAATGGTGAAGAACTTCAACAAGTTCTACAAGAGTAGAAGCAAAGATAGAAGCTTCAAGTCAAGGTCCTACAATGACAAAAGATCTTCTAGTCGAGAGCGAAACTGCTACAATTATGGAAGACCCGGACACTATTCCAATGAGTGTACGGCTCCCTACAAGAGAAGAGAAGATTCTCCAAAAAGAAGAAGCAAAGAATCACCACCAAGAGAGAGAAGGAGTAGAGATGATCGTTATGAACGAAGATACTCACGGAGAAGCAAGGATTCAGAAAGGAAGGAAAAATCATCAAGGAGCTACACAAAACGAAGACATCAAGCTCATGTTGGTGAATGGGTATCCGGCTCCGACTCCGACAGCCACTCCGAGAGAAGTTATCACTCCGACTCCGAAGATACTCAAGATGAAGGTGTTGCCGGTCTAGCACTTGTGTCAACCAACTCCTACGACCTATTTGACTCACCAAATGAAGGAATTGGAAGATGCTTCATGGCCAAAGGTCCTAAGGTAACACACCCCGAGTATGTTGATTTCAATAGTGATGAAGATGACTTGTTAGGTGATGATTTGCTTGTTGACAACTCTAGTGATGAATACTATGATGAAACGTCAATTAATCA
>NC_053023.1:730672812-730731378 GCF_003073215.2 Triticum urartu | reverse complement strand
TAGGTGCTTGTCAGTATGTCCAAAGGTGAAGGCTGCCTACTGTTTCTAAATGAACACATAGATAAAGTTTGATCTACTGAATGTCTGACATGTTTATGTTTCAGGGATATATACCTCCACTGCGATCAAAATCTGATGCCCCAAAATCCATCGGCATGGAGTGCCTGGAATTTCCTGGGGACAACTAGCAGGGGCTTTTCTGTAACTTACTGGCTAAACCAAATTCAGGTAAATTCTTTGTTTTTCATATGCATAGTTTGGTACAATGAATTAATTTTATTGATGACACATTTGTTGACAAAATGGCCCTGCCCTGCCTTTTTTACAACACTGAAACCATTTTGTACGTGTTAGAAGTCCTTAGGACTAGGCATGCCTCCCCAGCAAAAAGAAAAGGAACCAAAGGATAAAAAATAAAGATGTTTCATCACGTTAGAACACACTGTAGAGGAGGCTCACAGAATAACAGCAAAATGGAAGCTTCAGCCTAACCTCAGCAGCATGAATGGATTACATAATTATTAACTGTGTTTTTTTTTTTTTGCTTTTCTAGAAAATCGGATCTGTCAGGCCTTTCCTGGTGACACTCAATCCCCCTGGTGTTCCGGATCATGTACTGCTTAAATGGAATACAAGCCTCCCTGTTCCATCTGTGGCCGCGGCGAAGGCTTATCTTCAGCTTGATCAGATCCAGGGAAAGAGAGGAATATGGTTCTGTGGGGCATATCAAGGTAACCTGTTTCATGAATTGCAGTTTGTAGATAGCTTGTTCATTACAACCTGCATGTGGATGTACGATAGACTTTCACTACATTAAAGTTAGGTGTGAAATGATGTGAAAAGCATTCGATCTCAAATGTCTGTTCTGCCTTGGATCGCAGGTCATGGATTCCATGAAGACGGATTGATGGTATTTGCATGCACAACCTGTCCATTTCCCCTTAGAGTTAGGCATCGTGCATAGTGAACCGTACTATGATGATAAAAACAAAAGGGATGGGAGGAACTGTGATTAGATTGTCACTAGTTTATTATTCCCATTGCTTAGTGATCAAAAAGTATGATGCTGTCCCTGTTTAGAGACATGATTTTCTAGCCCCTAAGCAACTAAACTCTAACAAAGGTATTAATCCTATCATAACCACAAGTAACCATATCCTTGCTTACCTTTAGTTGGCTTAAGGCCCAAGCTACTAGATTTCCATGCTTCTCCTTTATTCATCTATTGGGACTGTATACACCACCCTGGCATATACGCTTTTAGTTTCAATCACATAATCAGAATGCATTTGACATGAACTAGTTATGTGAGGTCCATTTCTGTTGGTCATATTGAATCAACAGGCTGGGAAAGCAGCAGCTCAAGGTTTGCTTGGAAAGAAATGCGAGCTTCTGTTGTACCCAAAGCAGATCATTCCATCATGGACCGTGGCTGGGGCACGCCTTGCATTTACAAGATTTTTCATGCAATACGTATCTATCGGTAACTTGATGTGAGTCCTTGCATGAGTCGATATGATATGCGACGCCTAATTATGATTATTTTTCACCTTAATAGTTTTTGTACAGATTCGTTGAAGCGGGAGGTAGTGTGTTCAGCTTTGGTAAAGCTTGCAACAAATGCCCTGTAAAATCTGTTGTGCGAGTTCATGACCCCTTGTTCTATTGGAAGGTTATCTTCCCTTCTTTTTTCTGCCTACACATGCATCTTTACTTTTTTTTTCTGATTGGTCATTTATGCATAATTCTTAATTTCTTATAAGCTCCACTGCAATTGCTTTAGCCAACCTTCTCATTTCAAGTGCTTGTGTTTATCCTAGCTCTCTCATGGCTTTCAGGCTACAACAGAAGGAGAGATTGGCTTAGGAGAAGCCTATATTAACGGCTATTTCTCTTGTCTTGACAAGAGAGAAGGCCTTCTGAATCTTATCCTGGTAAAACTATATCATAGCCCATGAGCTTATTGGTAGAGGTATTTCTTCATTCCAGATCAAATCCATGATCCATTTCTTCACAGATTCTCATTGCTAACAGAGACGAGCGTAAGAGCCGCGGCATTGCCAGAAAAAGGTTCTGAAACCTTCAATTGTCCACTATGTTCCCATCCTCTTTTTTTTATATATAAAAACAAATTAAAACCTATGAATCTATGAGTGTGACTGATCAGGTACACACAATTGTTTGGTTTGCAGGCGTTGGGGCTCACCCTTGCATGTAATAGCTCGGTTGTCATATGCTAAATACGTTTTGCGCCACGCCTCAAGGAAGAACACCGCAGCACAAACTCGTCGAAACATCTCTCAGCATTATGATCTTGTCAGTCCTCATGTCTCTTCTTTTGTTATTGAGATAACTAGCTGCTTAGGTCAATTTGTAATACTCCCTCTGATCCATACTAATTGTCGCTGATTTAGTACAACGTATGGATTGGAGGGAGTACCAGAATTATTGCAAATCTTATCGAGTTGAAATTTTTGTGTTCCAAACCTTATCAAAAGGATTTTTATAATTAATTACTTTCCATATATCTATAATAACATACTCCCTCCATCCCATGACATAAGAGCATTTTTGACACTACACTAGTACTAATAGTTCTATCTTAGTACAAAATTGAGTCACTTATTTTGGGACGGAGGTAGTATGTGCACAGAGTAGTAATGTCAAAAAAGCTCTTATATTATGGGACAGAGGGAGTACCAAATAGTACTAATAGTCTATCTTTCTTCTTATATATGTGTACAGAGTAATGATTTCTTCTCGCTTTTTCTGGATAAATCGATGACTTACTCTTGTGCAGTTTTCAAGGTTTGTAAATCTTGTGATTTTTTCCGCAGCTTGTAAATTTTGTAGGGCAATTTTATTAATTCATGGAATGAAATTAATTGATAGATGGAGAACGAAAGCTTAGAAGCAGCCCAGCAACGTAAACTGAGCCTTCTAATCGACAAGGTAATACTTGCATATCTCCAGAGATTGTGTCATTAGATTGATTACTAGTTAAACAATGTTGTGAACATGATCTGATGGTACTTCAATCTTGCAAAATATATATTTGACAAAGGCGAAAGTTGAGAGGGAGCATCATGTTCTTGACATCGGTAGCGGCTGGGGAAGTTTAGCAATACAAATGGTTAAGCAAACTGGTTGCAAATACACTGGAGTTACTTTGTCAGAGGAGCAGCTTAAATACGCCGAGAGTAAAGTAAGAGAAGCTGGCCTAGAGGTTAGTTCTATGTTACTTCCTCCTTTACTCAATACCTGTCTAGTTTACAAGCTTATCAGCAATTACCATTCCACTATATCTGTTCATTGAGAAAGTGTCGTGTGAATATTTTAGCATTTTTATCCTCTATACCTCCACTCTTTCGTGTAACTCATGATATAAAGATGCGAGAGTGAATACGTACTCCCTCCGTCCGGAAATACTTGTCATCAAAATGAATAAAAGGGGATGTATCTAGATGTATATTAGTTCTAGATACATCCTTTTTTATCCATTTTTATGACAAGTATTTTCGGACGGAGGGAGTAATTTGATAGGGGCAAGCATGGTCCCATTTTTCCATTAACTAGATTTAGTCTGTGTTCCCATTGATTTTTTTTTTGAAACAACGACCTCTCTCGTCGATTTCCATCAGGGAAACCGCCCAGACCACATAGCTACAGCTATATAAGCTAAAACTAAACAAAGCAGCATAAAGCAGTTCGCAAAACCAACTCTTTTTTACAGCTTAATAAACAACTACTTGTTACAGAGCCTGGAACACAGGAACCAACAGCCCAAACCAATTCTCAATCAAGCAATTCCATTAGTTTGTTAACCCGCCAACCATCAGCGCCTACCCATGTATTCTCGCGTAACCTTCTTTGACCCCCAGCTTTACCGTCAATACCCCATCTTCAAGATTTCTTCGATCTTGTTATTTTTACAAAATAGCCCAAGCATCAAGGTTGTTGCTTAGGCTGAAAATCACCGTAGCTAGATCACTAGGTTATTTCTGTTTGAAGAAAGCTGTGTTTCTAGTCTCCAAATTGTCCAACATATTGCTGCTCCCCCACAAAGTACCAGTTTGCGCTGGGACACTGGAAATGTATCAATCCACCCACCAATTAGATCCTCAGTATTGTTAGGGGGTCTAACGAGGTCAAAGGCACAAAGGATCACTTGCTATATCAACTTATCTAAACAGCAAAAAAACATCAGGTGATTAACAGTTTTTGTATCAACAGAAACACAATTGATCATTTGCTCTCCATCCTCCCTTAAGTAGTTTATCCTTGGTTAGAATACTACTCCCTCCGTTCCTAAATATAGGTCTTTATAGAGATTCCACTATGGACTACATACGGAGGAAAATGAGTGAATCTATACTCTAAAATGCATCTATATACATCCGTATGTGGTCCGTAGTGGAATCTCTACAAAGACTTATATTAAGGAACGGAGGGAGTATTTTTTAGCATCAACCATAAGAGATCTTGATGTTAAGAGAAAATTTCAATTTCCAAACGAATCTATAACTCAAAATCTCCACTGATCTAAGCTGCATGTACAAATTCCTAACTGTGAACTTGTTTTGATTGCCACCCCTTAGGTCCATCCCCAATAACCCTCACAGCAGATTTTTCAAAGATATGATTAACCTTCATTAGACTTCGCCATAACTGAGAGCCACCAGAGCCACTCCTCACCCGTGACAACATTTGATTCTCGAGTTATTTCCTGGACAACATTGATTAACCTTCAGTATTGTCCAGTTTCCGCAGCCACTTGCACAAAAGGCTTTGATTCATTGATGTCAAATCCATAATTCCTAGTCCAGCACACCCTTTTGGCATACATATTGTAGGCTAATTCACCAAATATAGTAATTCGTTCTCTTGATAACTCCTGTGGGGGGCTCAAAGAAAGAAAGCATGCATGAAGACACAATGTCCGTACATGTATTTGTAAGCTTAGCTCTACCCCCAATAGATAGTATGCTGCCTTTCTAGCCCACAAGCTTCTTCTCCACTTTTTCCTCTATTGGTTTCCATAAGCTATTGCTTAACTCTTCTCATCAATAGGTATTATCGTAAACCTAGATAACGTAAAGGAAGTTCACCCACATTGCACGTAATTAAAGATTTCACTTCATTTTTTTTCTTTCCACAAGCATCCCCCAGGCAATAAATTTCACTTTATGCAGATTTTAACAACGGAAATGAAAACACGATAATCACTATATCACTAGCACCTGTGACAAATACTCCCTCCATTCCTAAATATAAGTCTTTCTAGAGATTCTACTAAGGACTACATACGGAGCAAAATGAGTGAATCTACACTCTAAAGTACGTCCATATACATCCGTATGTAGTTCGCATTGAAATCTTTAAAAAGACTTATATTTAGGAACGGGTGGTGTATTATTTTAAGCCTTAGCCTATTAATTGGATCTGACAAACATCATTTTAAGTATACAGTGTATTTTTTAGGGCTTCTCTCTTCATGGCCAGCTCAATCCCCTCAGCATCTTCTTGGCCTTTTATCCTATCACATCTCCTAACCTTAGCACTGGAAGACCTAGTCTCTCAGCATTAGTTAGTTTCAGCTCCATGTTTTCATTGTCGTTCTTAATGCTCACATTTTCATCAAAAACATTTTTGTTTTCGTCCAAAAGGATTCTTGGGATTCTTCCAGTTCCTCTTCTTGTGAAAAATGTACTCTGTCTTGACTCCCTTCTCTCGAAACAGGCTTTCGCCCTGCTTCTTGACTCCCTTCAAAAACTGTTCATTGTTCATCATCATCTCGTCATGCTTCCTCTTTATCTCCACCAGTTTCTTCTTCCATATCCTTTTCCTTGTCAGCAAGCCTATCCAACACTGTCAAGTTCTCTGCTTCCTGGATCTTATGCCCCATGACTTTGATCTTTCTCAGCCTGAGTGTTGAAAACATAGCAATTTTCAGAGCAGCACTCTCTAGCTTAGGCATAACCATAGTTTCCATCTCGTTTAAAATAAATGCTAGGAAATCATCAGTGATAGAAGCTTTCCCTTACACGCTCATTGCTTCTCTCTGCCTTGTGCATTTTTTGTACTCTCTGTTTAGTGCTTAGGATTATCAGTGGCCCACATGTATCCAGATTTAGAGTACCATGCTCAACAATTGACTCTATTGAAAGGTTTCACTCTGAACTCCAGCATAGGTGGAATTTTGTTGACATTTTTAACATTCAGTTTGAACCTGACAAAATTGAGGTTCTCCAACGACGGCTATTCACTGTGTACACTGCCCCAATGAAAGATCCAATCTCATGTATCCTCTTGTAGTGTCTCATCTCTTTTGGGACTCTATCTACCAGCGCCCAGATTGTGTGCAGATTCCCCTTAGGTTTCACCATTGTCACAACTCACAAGTCACAACTCTCACCTTTATATACGCATGGCAGCCTTTCAGTTTGAAATTCTCAAAATAAGGCAGCTTCTGATCCACCAAAAGCGGTTGGGATTCATGGCGTCTCCACCCTTTGCTGTCCACTCGGATCACATCCACTACCACCGACACTGTCATTGCGACCTCCATGCTTGTCACAACAACCACGCTCTTCACGACAACATTGTTCCTTTTCCAAACCCCCTCCATATTTTCTTGACCTTTGCCTGCCATTCACTTGCAATGAGTACCACGGTGCCTTCCGATGCGCAGGGACCAACAATGCCTCCTTGTAGGACTGAAATCATGAGTCCTAGCTCTCACTACCTCCCTATCTACTCCGTCGACGACGCTGCCTCGGTCACCATCGACGTGGTTTGGGTTCTCGAGAATGGGATAGGATAGATTGAGTGAGCAGCTAGCGCATATAACCTTGGGCCCAGCCAGCCCACTCGAAACAAAATTGTATTACCCCACACGCCCGGCAGTTTCATAGTTTGGGTTTGACTTATTTGCGCACCACATCTCTAAGTTATGGCTTCGCCACTATGTGCTAGTATTCAATGCGTTTGTGGAATTTGGCGCGAAGAGTTGTTGATTAATTAGGAACCAAATTTTAGTTAATCAAGATTTCTCTAAGTATTTGGATTGAACGGAGTCAAATTTACTCCAAATATTTCCCGTGAAAGAGAAATATAATTCGAGAATGGCACATGGAAATAATGGACGTGCACAATAGACATCATGGAATGGTGCATTATACGGATCCAAACACGTTACCGTTTTGGAATCTTTTTCATCACTACGGAAAACAGTTTTTTCATGGGCTTCCTAGGCGGCGGGTCATGTTGGGCCTTGAAAGCTTACATGGTGATCGATCTAGTAACTTTACGTCTTATTCTAAAAAAGGCAACTTTATATCTCCCCTAAAAACAAACTAATTTAATTTCTAGGCTGTTAAAATTTGCGTAATTATGCTGGTCTACGTCATAAACAGTCAGTTTTTTTAGATTATCTAGCACACCGTTTTTTTTCTGGTTAGCCTGTTGTGTTTTTTTAATATATCGATAGACGTGCACAGAGAATTTGTATTTTTTTGTCCCCAGCTTCGGCAGGGTGAAATCCTAACTAACAATTCTACTATCTATTGCTTTTAATTTTTAGGACCACATAACTTTTCTGTTGTGTGACTATCGCCTAATACCACCTTACAAGTATGATGCGATCATAAGCTGGTAAGTACTACTATATTAGGGATGCGTTCTGTGACTTTGATACCACCTGTGTGCGTGGTTATACTTACGTATTCCTCTGGTGTGAATCAGTGGGATGATCGAACATGTTGGCCATGAATACATGGACGAATTTTTTGCCTGCTGCGAGTCTTACTTGGCTGAAGATGGCATATTGGTCCTCCAGGTTAGTGCATCAACAACTAAGCCAAATGAAAGATACTCCTTACTATATATATATATATATATATATATATATATATATATATATATATATATATCCAAGCAAGACCTTAGGTCTACACGATCATGAACTAAGCATTATACATGTGTGTTTAGTTCATCTCAATTGCAGAGGAACGATACGAGCAATACAGAAGAAGGCCACACTTCGTCAAAGAATACATATTCCCTGGCGGTTGCATTCCTTCTTTGGCCCGTGTAATGTCTGCCATGACCACGTCATCAAGGTTCAGGTACGTTTTACATCAATTGATCGATGGTTGGTTAGTTACTTCATGGTCATGGATGGATCTCCATCCATTAAACCCTACCTAATCTTGTTGCGCACTGGGTACAGCATAGAGCATGTCGAGAATATTGGGCCCAATTACTACACAACTCTGATGCACTGGAGGGACAACTTCATGGCCAACAAAGAGTAAGTATCACTTGTCATTCACTGTAGAAGAATGCTGCTGTGACGATATATACATATATTGTTACAGTTGGTTGCTCAGTTAGTATTAATTTCTTACTGCTTTCGTTTTCTTGCAGTCAAGTTTTGGAACTGGGCTTTGATGAGAAGTTCATCCTTATATGGGAGTTTTACCTCATATACTCTGCGGCTGGTTTCAAGTCACGAGCAGTTGGAGATTACCAGGTATGTATTAATGTATATGTCCATGCTCTCTCTATATATTTACCTATGTTATTTCCACTGGAAAAAAAATAGCGCACTATAGTGTGGAGAATTGTCTCGCTAAATTGGTCAGTGTACAATGTCTTGCTAATAGCACGCTAATAGCATATTCTCAGAGGCGGCGCTATTTTGTATAGCGTGCTATTTTTTTTCTTTGGTTATTTCCAGACAAAAGGAAGTCATATACTCCCTCGGATCTTAAAAATATGACTGGAAATCAGCAGGGTCTCCAAATACAGCGACCATTTATTTTCAGTGCAATAAATGATGAAATTAATAAAATTTTAAATGGTGACAGTGTTTTCTTGGGAGGACCTAAATATGTGATTTTTCACATATCAAAGTAAAATATTAGTGGTAAAAGTTTCAAGACATTGCCAAAATAATTATGTCCGAGCCTTCACCTTCCAGGCACTGATTGTGATGTCTGACTGGCTGACATATATATACTGCATGCAGGTTGTTTTCTCTCGCCCAGGCAACCGTCGGCTAGGCATGCCTTGATGGCTGGCTAAAGGCAACTTATCCTTCTCCATTAATAAGTCAGCCCTGGAATGGTCGCTCATACGGGCAGCCTAATCAGGTGGTTTGGTGATCTATCTTCTTGTTTTAATCATGGAATGTTTAGTTTTCATGGTAGTGTATTATCTACCAATAAACTTGCATGTGTATGCAAGTGCTACATTAGCCTGGTTACTAGAATTTGAGAATTGTATCAGAAAGAGTTGATGTCCTTGATTGTAGTTTTCGATCTTTTCCGTGTTTGACATTTGTGATGTTGGTTATGGGAGAGAATGGATGTTTCTAATTACCATGTTCTACCACTAGCTCATGAAGATACTTTGTTATGCTTATGGGGTACCACATGCATGTTTTTTTAGACAGAATGCCCCAAAGAGTCACCGACCAAGAGTGCAAAGAATTGCTCACACCATACATAACACTGGGATGACCAGTGGTTACAAGCGCATAAGAAAAGAAACAACAAAAGGACTTAAGATAGATTAGGAGCAATTAAGCAGATTGGCAATCCGCATGCTTTCTTGATCCTCCATCCCAATGGTGATCACTTTGCTCTTTAGGAAATTGATCTTAAGCCCTGACAAGATCTCAAAAGCAAGAAGCAGTAACTTGATGGATGTTTCTAATTACCATGTTCTACCACTAGCTCATGAAGATAGTTTGTTATGCTTATATATGGGGTACCACATGCATGTTTTTTTAGACAGAATGCCCCATACACCATACAAGAAAAAGAAAAGAAACCAGATAGATCAAAAGAAAACATGCATGAATTGCTCACACCATACATAACACTGGAATGACCAGTGGTTACAAGCACATAAGAAAAGAAACAACAAAAGGAGCACATAAGTGGTGGTTCTATCATTCTATGCATTTAACTTGCATCTACCGCAGATAGATCAAATCAGGTGCAGTGACACATTACAACTACCACTGCAACTTAAGGAGTTGGCCTAATCTGACCATCCAAAACATGCAGCCAAGGGCTACGATATGCACGCTTCATTGCCATCCCCAAACGGACGAAATTCGGACAAAACGGATGTCCGTTTGGAGTCGTGCCTTATGGAGTCGGCCTAAAAACTAGAGTAGTCTGGTTCTGATCTATCTACACGCGCTCCCTTCAATGCTCGACGATTGGTGTATCATGTGCCTTGCATGAGCAACCTCGTCGGTTTCCACTCCAGCCACGACTTTCGCGATGCATCGACCGTTATGACTGAGGGGGATGTCCGCCGTTTACCTTCGGATTCTTCTCTATTCTCACCGTTTGCGTCACTACCGTTGTGACTGTGGGGGATGTTGAGTATCGTGATTAGTTAGAAAAGATAGGATACCGTAGGATTTATTCTGCCTTGTCTTGTATTTCAAGTTGATCATGTACTCCTCTATATATATATATATATATATATATATATATATATATGTCCACGAGGCTCAAGCAATACATCAACAGTGTCACCAATTTCCTCTCTATTCCCCTCTTACAATTACCTTGATTAATAAGGATTGCTCTGAACCAACACATTGTTCCGGCACGCTTGCTTCAGTCGCCATCAACCCCTCGCCACCCGCCATCTTTTCGGTCACACATTTGTTGTATTTCTTTCCAGCGTCATTCATGCAACCCAATGAGAAATTCTTAGGAGCCGCAAATCGACACTATTTACCAGTAAAAACACCATTAATTTCTTTTACATACTGTAGTAAAGTATAAAACGACAAGATCAGCGTCAGGAGAACTAAAAGCCAGAGTGATACTGGAGTCTATGGTTCTGCAGGCCGATGGCATCTACCTATCTATCTATCTATCTACACGCGCTCCGTTCAATGCTGGACGATAGGTGCATCATGTGCGTATGGGCCGGCGTGATTCTAGCTGAGATCGATCGAGCAAACTGTACAAGATATTTTGGCAGGCCTCGTGACTGAAGGGGCGAAGTTTAAAGCAACTGCATACGCGCACAGGGGATGGATCCCGGCACGCGCCCACGATATCGCCACGACCGTCAGACCTGCCGTCGTCCATGCGACCCTGTCCAATCCATGCTCAAGCATGCATGCATGTGCGCGGCGTGGCGACACTGCATTTTCACGTAGAGCTAGCAGGCGATTGCGGCCGCGTACTGAGCACCGACCGTTTTCGTCGGCCCGCACTGTGTCATCATGTTTCTGCGGCAATGCACTGTGGCCATTTGCATTGCGCGGCAGCGTCTCAGGCGACACGGTTGGCCCGGCGTGCGCCGACTTCACGCCCATCTCGTCTCTCTCTCTCTTTTTCGGCAATCCAGAGAGCTTTATTAAATCACAGCAGACGGGTCACCCTTGCCTTCTACCTCTCGTAGTGGGCGGCACGTGTCTCTAACTCCGGAGTTCGCATCCACGGCGTCGATGGAGAAGGCACTAGTACCCAGCGCTGCCCGCGCGGAGCAGCGGCTGGAGGTGGAGGAGGCTGTCGGGCAGGCTTCGTAGATCCGCACATAGGGTGGGAAAAGCCGGCGTCGACGGGCGACAGGTGGCGTCGCACCGGACCAGGAGTTGCCGCCCATATCGACCCGCGAGCATTCGAGCGTGATATGGAGCGCCACCTCCTCCTCGTCTCCGGAGCTGTCGTCGGAATGGCTGCCGGTGCTGGACATGCTTGCCGGCCCTAGGGATTTAGCGGATTGGAGAAATGGGAGCGTCGGGTAGGGAAGCGGAGCGGAGCGGAGTGAGCTAGGATTTCTGTCGGAGGGGATTTTTATGGGGTCGGGGTGGGCCAACGATAGGCCGGGCTGACATGATGGATGCGTTCGGGCGTGCCCGGGTCGCCTCATATCCGCCTTACATTTTGGACAAATATCAGGGGTGTCGGCCAGCCCGGCATTTGAGGCCCGTTTGAGAGCTTCGGTTAGGTCATTTTGTTATGACTGGTCAGTGACCGGACATCCTACCCAGATGTACGAAACGGATATAGGGCGTCCGACTGTAGATGCTTTTAGAACCGCACACAGAAAAACCTCTATAACTTCTCTGCTCTGAACGGGCATGATTCAATAAAGAGGAGATACTCTTCCACAATGCCTGCAAAGACAAGGAATACACCCTTGAGTGTCATCACTGTTGGCGTCGACTCAGATCGTAGAATAAGATCTTCGCTAGAGCCTTGAGCCTCTTCAACTAACGAGCCCTTAGATCAACTCTGATAGAGTCGTTGAGCGCTTCATAATGTTTTGCAGGCTAGCCGAGCGGCGTGTAAACTTAAGTCTCCATATGTGATCCTTCATAACATTTCCCCCCTCCATTCATACACTTGGATTGATTTCAAAATCACATGTAGCCGGCGTGTTCACAATCCCCTAGAAGGGCAGGAATTTCGTTCCCTCATTGCATAAAGAGAAATCTATTGTCATCCCCTCACAAGAGCAATGGTACTCTCGAGAAATGATTCGTTGTTGACCGTTGATCCCCCGAAACCACATATTCCTCTCTAAAACACAAACATATGTTTCTATGGACATGCCACATTAAGCAGTCGCCGGTCCCGCTTTGGATTGGGAAGGTGCTCGAGTTTCGCACTGTCAAGACGATGGGAGGAGGTGCTCGGGCGCGGCAAAGACGTCTTAGGGCATCTCCAGTCGCGCTCCCAGGAAGGCCTCTTTAAACGTTTTTTTTGCGCCGGCGCCGAAAAATCGGCCCAGTCGTGCTCTCAGGAGCTCGATTTTCGCCGGCTTGGGCCGAAAACAGCGCCGGCGGATCCAGGCCGAACCCGGCGCGCTGGGGGGCGTCCGGGGGCGCTGGGGCGAACTGTTTTGGTGCGAAACAGCTGCTGGCCCGCTGCGTCAGGGACTACCCTCTTCTCGCCCCTTCGTCGTCCTCATCGCCTCGTTCCCCGCGGCGAATCAATGCCAAAGCTGCCGCGCTGCCGCGCCGGTCAGCCTGCGCCATTGATGCCTCACGGGAGGCGCAGTGAAGGCCGGATGACGCGCGTCCCTCGCCCGCCACGCGTGCTCACGGCGGCTCGCACACGGGACGGCGCCTCGGCCTATATAAGACACGCCCCAGCGCACTCGGCGACTCGTACTCTCTCGCCGTCGTCGTTCCTCCCTCTCCTCTCTCGCCGTCGTCGTTCCTCCCTCTCCTCTCTCTCGCCGTCTCCAGCACCCATGGCCGAGCGCTTCCCAGGCGACGGCGCGGCGGCGAACGGCTTCGGCCGCTGCCATCTCCATGAGAACGAGGCTCGCCTCCTTTTCGAGGCCGAGTACCCGGTCCCGCCGGACATGCGGGTGCCCGGGGCTTGGAGGATCAGCGTCGGCGGCGTGCCGGTGCCACCACCACCCACCAGGGCGACGCGGCGTGCGGAGATCGCACGCATCCGGGCGTCCCTGCCGCGGGCGGCGAGGGAGGGGTCACGGTACGTCTCCGACAGCCCGCTCTGGGAGCCCTACTTCCGCCGCCGTCACGCCGAGCAGCTCGAGGCCACCAACGGCGTCGTGCCCTCCGGCAGGCTCAACTCCGATGGCCGGCGCCGGTGGTGGGGCGTGCCCGGGCGCACGTTGGAGGCCGTCCTCGAGTACATCGAGGGCGGCAACACGCCGCGCCTCGAGTACCCCGCTCCCCCGTCTTTCTCACGCCGCCGGGGAAGCTCCTGGACCCCGAGGCACATGGAGACCGGGGGGTCCTCCTCCTCGTCCGGCGGCTCGCCCTGCCTCCGCCCCGTCAAGCCGGAGCCCCAGGGCACGCCGGTCAGCGCGCGCACTCGCAGCTCCGGCGTCCGCATCGGCGCCAACGCCTCCCCACCCACCGGCCGCTTCGTCCTCGTCGAGCCCAAGCCGGAGCCCGGCCTCCCCGCGGAGTACGAGGAGATAGCCCGGCGCGGCTTCTCCGACGAGGACGCCCTGCGGTGGGCGCGGGACGACTACCTCCGCGACGAGATGGTCCGGCAGCCCCGGGCTCTGGAGGAGATCGCCGCCCGCAAGCGTGGGCGCGAGGACGAGCACGGCGTCGTGGTCCTCGACAGCGACGACGACGACGACGCCCCCGGACCGTCCAACCCGCCGCGCCAACCGGGGGAGGGATGCAGTAGGGACGGCGGAGGCGTAGGCGGGGGCGGCGACGACGACGACGACGACGGCGGCGGTGACTACACGCGGTTCTACAGCCTCCTCGGCATGTAGAACCGCGTGGGCGGGCGGCGAGGGAGACGGCGGGGGTAGCCCGCGGTAGTTTTTTCTTTTTTTGTAAAATATCTTTAAGTTTGAACGAACTCGCCGATGTTTGCGTTAAATTTGAGTCATTTTTGCGCGTATTTGACTTTTTTGACTAACCGTGGGTGCCGCGACTGGGGGACATCACGCCCCCAGTGCGCGGTTTAGCGCCGGTGCGCCCCCAGGGGGCGATTTTTTGCCCCTCCCGGGGGGCCAACGGCTGGAGATGCCCTTAGTCTTCTGTCTCTTTGTCGAGGGCCGCCGCAGCACTAGCGGGGAGAGGCCCATGCGTACATGTTGCTTCACGCACAGGGTTTTATCTCCGCGCCCGACTCATCGACCACAGGGTGGACAAGGTGTTGGCCTAGACGATGGTGGGCGGTGGCCAGAGGCACAGGAACCACAAGAACCATTGAAGTCATGAGATCCGACTCCAAACTGACAGACCGGGACGCGGGGTTGAGCGGTGCCCATGAGGTCGTCTGCATGGACTAGGGATGGTCGAAAGCGGTCACAAATGGCAAGGGGGAAGGGGTGGCTGGACGTGGACGGGAAAAGAAAGAGGAAGAAAAATGTGGCTTGCGTGAACTTATTTTTTTGTATGGAGTGCGTTTCAAATAGTCTCTTTTCTGTATATAATATTTGTGTGAAGTTAAATTTTACTTTCTCTGTTTCTAAATATAATTTTTTTTAGAGATTTCAACAATAACCACATGCGGATGTATATAGGCATATTGTAAAGCGTAGATCATTCATTTTACTACGTATGTAGTCTGTATTAGAATCTCCAAAAGACTTTATATCTAAGAACGAAGAGAGTATAAAATTTAACCAATCTTTTAGAATACTGCACCGCTACTTCAACACGGCAATTGAAACCGCGGGGCAGCCACTAGGCATCCCCGGCCGTCCACCAGCCACCAACCCAACGCCTGGAGCGGCGCCGAACAGGCACAGCCTCCCGACCGCCGCCGCCAGATCTCGTGCCCGCGAGCGGCCACCCACCAAGGTGAAAGCAGGAGCAGGCCCCGCCGCCGGATCACGTCGCGTCATGCATGACGACGTACGGATCGGCAGCCATAAATGGCAAAAACAATGTTAAAATAGATGAAGGAGCTTGAAAGCGGTCGTCAGTACGTACAGTGCACTCACTTGCAAGATCAGTGCAGCAGCCATGCTTGAACGTTCAAGAGGGTCAAACGCGTGGCGACGGATCGGCAGTCGTCGTGGACACCTACGTACCCCGGGCCCACCTGTGCAAGATCGATTCATTTCCTTGTACATATCCGTTTTTGTAATACCAGATCATTTCCTTGTTGAGACGTAATACGAGGATACTGTACGGGGACGACCAAGCATCGACGAGTCACTTTTTCTCATCCCGTTGAATTAGCACCAGCGGTGTTTTCTTTTTCTTTTCGATCTTCATCATCAAAATATACACACAGAAAAAAAAGGACCTTGATAAATCCTGAATGTTCGGACTTTAAGCATGATGACCTGAGCATTTTTGGCAACTTTTAACTGACACGGGTCGCAAGTTTAGTTGGTAAACATGGCAATTTTGTCCCAGTTTGTTTTTTGTCAGAAAATTACCATGTTTGTCAACTAAATTTGCCACCTCGTGTGAACTAAATTTGCCATAAAAAAGTTCGGGTTGCCGTGCTTAAAATCCAAACGATCCGGGATTCATCATTTTCGGAAAAGAAAGCGCGATGTTGTGTGCCTCGCGACAGTAGCTTCACCAAGCAACCATTAACCATATGGTAAATGACATGAACAAAAGAAATGTAGACATCTCCAACATGTGAAAAGGATCGTCTCAATAATCAGATTGAAAACTGCGTATATTTTTAGTTTTAGCTCTCATATTATTCATTAAAATACTCATGTTTGAAACAATAAAATCTCGTCAAAATATATCGCGACCAATCTCCACAGCTGCGTGCTAAGCATCTCCTAGTTACCTTCCAAGAAGAAATAAAACAAAAAACTTAAATAAATGATGATGAAAACTTGCACAGAAACTACGTGTTTTCACAATATTCAAGAACAAACATCACATATTAGGGCGAAAATGCCAATTGGAGACCAAACTCCATGGGGGGCTTAATTTGAAAACTTTTCAGTTTCAAAAAGTTCTGAAAACATACACATATGTCTAGAGGCATAATGTACACGTGTGTACGTTTTCAGGATAAAATACGTTATACTGAGAGCTACACAAAAAAAACAAATCTGAGGCATTTTAGCTATGTATTGTTGATCATCAAAGTCCGTGATTTTGGTATTTTTGTGCAGCTCGCAATTCATATATAATATATAGAATTTGGTATTTTTGTGCGCGCACATACACATTACTTCCTCCGTTCCTAAATATAAGACCTTCTAGAGACTCACTACAGACTACACACGAAGCAAAATGAAATCTCTACATCTTTGTACACTACTCCCCCGTGCATATTAATCATTTTTGTCTAGTGTTGGTGATACATACGCATGCACGCACACAGAACGTCAAAGAAGAATTTCATCAAGTGCTGGTGTTACGCGGAAGACATGCGCCGCATGCACCCACACACTACATACACTAGGTACGCATACCGTACACGTATGTGTGCAAATACAAGATACGCACCCCGCGCCCACACACGGCATGCATGCACGCACGCGCGCGCGCATTATGCAAGGCGACTGAACTAAAAGAAAATCCACCCGCCTGAATAAGAATAGCAGGAGGCGCATTATATAAGTGTGTGACGCACGCTCCAACTTAGACAGTAGCAGTGGGAGGGTGAGGGCAGAGTCTGGCAGAGCAAAATGAGGGTAGCCGTGGTGGGCGGCGGGGTGAGTGGGCTGGCGGCGGCGCACGAGCTGCTTGCCGCCAGCGGCGGCGATGTGCGTGTGACCCTGTACGAGCAGGAGGAGAGCCTCGGGGGGAATGCCAGGACGGTGGCCGTCGACGACGGCGCTGGCGGCTGCGTCAAGCTCGACCTCGGCTTCATGAGCTTCAACCAGGTCGGTGGTACCTCGGTTATGCTTGCCTCACGCATGGTTGCATCTATTCTACTAGCTCGCCGTTCTTATATGCGTGAATGGTCTAAAATGATCCCGTTACTAGCTCGAGAAAATGTGTCGCCGGCCATGATCTAGGTTCAAAATATGAGTGACAGTAGTGTAAGTAAGTGTGTGGATGTGGTTCCACGTGTTTTACTTAAGAGGTTAGTAGATTCTATTCCCTCTGTATTATCGTGTGCCCACACCGTCTTCGTATCCTTGGAACTCGCATGGAGAGCATAGCGTTAACCAATGGCGAGAGACTCTCTTTGCAGACCAGACATGCTCAGTTTTTTTTACCGATTCTTCCATAATCTTGAGAATCGACCCTCCATTTAGTTTCTCTCAAAATCTTTAACCAATATTTTTTAACAATTCTATCTAGTTAAAAAAATACGGGCATAAGATTCTGGGATAAGCTAGGTGGAGGGTCAATTCTCAAGATTCTAAAAGAATAGGCCAAAGAACTGGGCCGTGATTTTCTACCGTGCATGGATTAGACCATTGATTATTTCGGGTGGATACTTGGATGCAACTTTTATAGAGAATCTATTGTATCTTTTGAATCAAAATTTCAATTTATGTTTTGTTTTCATATTTATCTTCCTTGCGGCGGGGGCTTTCAAACAAGACGACTATTGAATACGTTTTGAAAACGTCATCAAGTTTCATTTCTTAAAACTCGATACGACAAAAGATAAAAATCATCAAGTTTTAAATACTGTTAAAACTTAAAACTGTAAACCTCAAAACCCTAAACCCTAAACAGAGACTTAATAATATTATAAATTAAGTTGATTTATATGAACCTGATAAAAGTTGGCAAAAACTTAATATTATGATTATCAAGTTTTAACATGTGAAACTTAGACAAAAGCTAAAACTTGTCAAAACACATTCAAGAATGGTCTTGTTTCAAGACACTTGTCGCAAAGAACAGGAACGTACAAATGAAATATAAATTTAGTTTTTGGTTCAAAAGATTTAAATTTGTAAGTGAAATGAAAAAAAAAAGCAACAGGAGGTGGAAACAGTGGGCATGCAATCTCTGCCAGTGCCAGTAGCATGCATGTGTGTGGACCCTTCAAAATTAATCAATGGCTAAGCCATGTATACAAAGTTGGCAAAATTAAGCACGATTATCAACTTCATCTCCTAAAACTTGATACTACCGCGAAAGAATTGCTTTTCCCCCATTCAGACAGAGCACTCCGCTTTCCTCCGCCGGGGCGGCCCACTTCCCCGTCGTCGCCGCCGGCGCCTCCCTCCCGACGAGCCGCCCCATGCCACCTTCGGCTTCCGCCGACGCAGCTTCGGCGCCGCCGCCGAGGCTCCCCCCTTGTAGCCCTCTGCCTTCGCCCACTGCGGCGCGCGCCCTGCCGCCGTCGTTTCGAGCAGGCCCTCCGAGACAGCAGGGGACCTCGGCCGTGAGCTCGCCGTCATTACCGACTAGGCGCGCAAGGTCAGTCAATCCAGGCTGCATCCATAGCCCCCTCTGAGCCCTCTCCCCCGCTGTTCGTGCCCACCTGCTCTGCTCATCGCACGGAAGGTGCTCGGTGGAGTGCTTCTAAGCACAAAACTCATCCAGCGTTTCTACTTTCTACTACAAACACCATCACATTTTCACGGCCAACCTGGAAACTCTGCATTCATATATACTGGCTGTGTCTGATTCCATGTGCTCATTGATTTTGCACCATGAAGCTCTGTATTCCCCCAAAAAACACGCCCTGTGCCGGATCTAGATATGGAAGTAACTAGAAAAGAGTAGAGTTATTAGGTTGTTTATATGTGTTTTTGTTTTCAGGTGGTTGATTGCTTGTGCAGGGTCTGGCAAAAATGTGTAAATTGATAGTACAACCCTAGTTTAGGTATTAGGGTGCCATGAAATAAAGTCTGGGAAGACAAATTGTGTTCAAACAATTACCTAACCATAGATTACCATTCAATTTGAACTTGTCGATCATTTCTAACGGGTTTATGTCAGTTTCGAGATTGCTATATCCTTTGAAAGGTGACTCACTGACTGCCCAAGTCATGTATTGTGTTTTGACGGAACACGTCATGTACTGTTATGTTTCTGAAACTGTACTGTGATGCTTATGGTTGGAAATGCAGTTGTAGCTTTACATGTTGGTTTATATCTGATTGGTGTGCATGGTTGTAATCTATTTTGGTATTTTTCTCTACTCTGATTAAATTGATATAGTACTTCGTAACCCCCGGGCTGAACAGGGAAGATCTTTGTAAGCCTATATTATAAGTTTTTTTTTTGTTTCCCACTAACATTTTTGTTGTGCCATATGCATCAAATGTAGGTAACGTATTCCCACATGATGGAATGGTTAGTAGGGCTCGGGGTGGAGATGGAGAGATCAGACATGTCTTTATCAGTGAGCACACAATCAGACGGTGGTGGAGGAGGGTGTGAGTGGGGCAATGGCAATGGTATCTCGAGCCTCTTGGCACAAAAAGGCAACATACTGAAAATCAGTTTTTGGCGCATGGTCCGTGACATATTCAAGTTCAAGAACGATGCTTTGACGTAAGCAGTCCAGTCCCTCAGTTCTTGTGTGCATTTTTACTACTTCCATTCGTAGCTGGACATATACATACTCCTTGTGTTTATACATGATAACAATGAACTCGTTGTTATGATCTTTGGAATGAAGGTACCTGGAGTACCAAGAACATAACCCTGATCTGGATCGTACTCAGACATTGGGGCAATTCATTCAGTCGCAAGGATATTCCCTACTATTCCAAAAGGCTTATCTTGTACTGCTTCTAATCTACTTGCTTACACCCTTTTTAGTGTATCGATCAACCCTTCATTTTGGGAAAATATCAGATTAGGATTTCTGTGTTCAACTTTTCATTTTCATGTTCTTTGAACAGTCTAAAACTATCAAAGAGAAACTACAAATTTCAATTAATTATTGAAAGTTCAGATGAAATATTCAAATTCTAACTAAAATCTGGGTTGACTACTTAATGGCTAGTACGTTCTTACCAACATTGGTGCAGTGCAGGGGGCGGTAATTAAGGCTGGTTATTTGCAGTTTGAGTTGGTGACACAAAAAATATATTTGGTGCAGATTCCAGTCTGTGCAGGCCTGTGGTCGTCTTCATCAGAAGGTGTTTTGAGCTTGTCTGCTTTCTTCGTGCTATCATTTTTGCGCAACCATGACCTTCTTCAGGTGCCCAACTACTTTGTATACATGTTCCATTCCCATTGCATTTGCATGCTTAATTCGTCTTTGTGCATTTGAAATCTGATCAAGTCGCTGCACTCTCAGCTGTTTCGTTACCCCCAGTTGCCCACTGTCAAGGCTCGTTCGCAGTCCTTTGTAGGCAAGGTACTTATTGGAACCCATACAGGCGACAACAGGGTCACACATGATCTCTGTTTATTACACTCTCTAGGCTTTGGCTGCAGCCAAATTCAGGGAATTAACAGTGCAACTATTGCGCACACACAGGTAAAAGGAGCTTTGGAAAGCATGGGATGTCGAATTAAAACCAGCTGTCGGGTCAAATCAGTTTCAAGTTTTGGTGGAGGTACATACATGTGTTATTGCTAATGCCGAACTCTTTTTTGATTGCCTGTGAGTACAAACAATGTGTCTGTCATCCTATTATCTTGGCACTAACTGAAATAATATCTTGGCACTGGCAGCTGGCTACAGAGTCTTGGACAATGATGGTTCAGAGGAAACATACGACAGTGTCATCCTTGGCATTCATGCACCTAATGCTCTCAAAGTACTAGAAGCTGAAGCTACACATGACGAATTGAAAGTTCTAGGTGCTTGTCAGTATGTCCAAAGGTAAAGCCTACTTACAATTGCTCAATGAACGCATAATTGAGCTGATATACTAATTGTCTGACACATTTATGCTGCAGGGATACATACCTCCACCGCGATCAAAATTTGATGCCCCGAAATTCGTCGGCATGGAGCGCCTGGAATTTCCTGGGGACAACTAGCAGGGGATTTTCTGTTACTTACTGGCTAAACCATATTCAGGTAAATTCTTTGGTTTCATATACAGGGTTTGGTATAATGAATTAACTGTATTGATGATATAATTCTTGACGAAAGAACCAAAGAATTGTGGTATATGCCCTGGCTTTATTATGATGCTGAAACCATTTTGTACATCAGCCTTACATGTCCTCAGGACTAGGCATCCCCAGCAAAAAGAAAGAACCAAAGGATAAAGCCATTTCTGCGTAGCAATACAGCCACATCTTAATCACGTTAGAACACACTGTAGAGCAGGCTAAAATAATAAAAGAAAAATGGAAGCTTCAGCCTAACCCCTCCAGCAGAATGAATGGACTACTTAATTATTAATCGTGGTATATTTTTCTTTTTTATTGTACTTGTAGAAAATTGAATCTGTCAGGCCTTTCCTGGTGACACTCAACCCCCCTTGTGTTCCGGATCATGTACTGCTTAAATGGTCTACAAGCCTTCCTGTTCTGTCTGTGGCTGCGGCGAAGGCTTATCTTCAGCTTGATCAGATCCAGGGAAAGAGAGGAATATGGTTCTGCGGGGCATATCAAAGTAACCTGTTTCATGAATTTCAGTTTGTAGATAATTTTTTCGATAGACACTTACTACATTAAAGTTAGGTGTGAAATGATCTAAAGAACACTAGGTCTCAAATGTCTCTTCTGCCTTGGATAACAGGTCACGGCTTCCATGAAGACGGATTGAAGGTATTTGCATTCACAACCTCTCCATTCTCTCTTTTGGACCTGTCTAGCATAGTGAACCATACTGTTATGTGCTAAAATTAGCAACGGTCTGACAAAGCTAAACACAAATAAGTTTCAATCACATAATTCAAAATGACTATTTCATGAAATAGACATGTGAGGTCTATTTGTATTGGACATATTGAATCGATGCAGGCTGGGAAAGCAGCAGCTCAAGGTTTGCTTGGAAAGAAGTGTGAGCTTGTGCTAAACCCAAAGCCAATGATTCCATCATGGACCGAGGCTGGGGCACGCCTTCTTGTTGCAAGATTTTTCAACCAATACGTATCCATCGGTAACTTGACGTGAGTCCTTGTATGAGTTGATATACTACGCAATGTCTAATTAGGATTGTTCTTCACCTTGCTAGTTTTCGTGCAGATTTGTCGAAGAGGGAGGAAGTGTGTTCAGCTTTGGTAAAGCTTGTGACAAATGCCGTATAAAATCTGTCATGCGAGTTCATGACCCCTTGTTCTATTGGAAGGTTATTTTCTATTCTCCTTTTCTGCCTACACATGCATTTTTTAATTTTTCTGATTGGTGGTGTGTCCATGCATGATTCTTAATTTCTGATATACTCCACTGCAATTGCTTTATCTAACTATCTCATCTGAATTACATGTGTTTATCCTGGCCCTCTCATGGCTTTCAGGTTGCAACAGAAGGAAACCTTGGCTTGGCAGAAGCCTATATTAATGGTTGTTTCTCCTTTCTTGACAAGAGAGAAGGCCTTCTGAATTTTCTCTTGGTAAAATTATATCATAGTGATTTTATTGGTAGAGTTATTTCTTCATTTCAGATCAAATCCATGATCCATTTCTTTTGCAGATTCTCATTGCTAACAGAGATGCGCGTAGGAGCTCCAGGATTGCCGGAAATAGGTTCTGAAACCTTCAATTGACCACTAAATAACTATGAATTGTTTGAGAAAAATGAAGTAGTATATATGAATCTATGTGTTTGTGACTAATCATATGAGATAATTTGGTTTGCAGGGGTCGGTGGACACCCTTGCATGTAATAGCTCGGTTTGCACATGCTAAATACTTTCTGGGACAAGCCTCAAGGAAGAACACTATGACACAAAGTCGTCGAAATATCTCTCAGCACTATGATCTTGTCAGTACTCATATCTCCTTTTGTTATCACCTTCCATCAGGGTTAATATAACTACTCCCTCCGTTCCAAATTACTCGTCGCAGAAATGAATGTATCTAGAACTAAAATACATCTAGATACATCCATATCTGCGACAAGTAATTCGGAACGGAGGGAGTAGCTTCTTAGGTCAATTTGTAATACTAGATTTTATTGCAGATCTTATTGAGATTGAGATTTTTGTGTTCCAAACCTTATAAAGAATGTTTTTCTTCATTCATTACTTGCCATACGTCTATGCATACCAAATAATACTAATAACTCTGTCTTTCTTCTCATGTATGTGTGCAGAGTAACGAATTTTTCTCGCTTTTTATGGACAAATCGATGACTTACTCTTGTGCAATCTTCAAGGTTTGTATATCTTGTGTTTTTGTTCTACAGCTTGTAAATGGTGGAGTAGTTTTATTAATTCATGGACTAAAACTAATTGGTAGACGGAGAATGAAAGCTTAGAAGCAGCTCAGGAACGTAAACTTAGCCTCCTAATCGAGAAGGTAATACTACCATGTCTCCAGAGATTGTATCATTTGATTGATTACTAGTTAGACAACCTTGTGAACATGATCTGATGGTACTTCAACTTTGCAAAATTCACATTTAATCAAAGGCTAGAGTCAAGAGGGGGCATCATGTTCTTGATATCGGTTTCGGCTGGGGAAGTTTAGCAATACAAGTTGTTAAGCAAACTGGCTGCAAATACACCGGAGTCACTTTGTCGGAGGAGCAGCTTAAATACGCCGAGGGAAAAGCTAGAGAAGCTGGCTTAGAGGTTATTTCTATGTTACTTCCTCCTTTACGCAATACCTCGAGTTTAATAGTTTATCAATAACTACCATTCCCCGATATGTAGTCATTGAGAAAGTGTGCTGCGAGTATTTTAGCTTTTTTATCCTCTAGACCTCCAACCTTTCTTGTAATTGATGATATGAAAATGTGAGAATGAACATGTCATTTGATAGCATGGCCTGATTTTGCCAATAACTAGATTTAGTTTTTGTTGTTGCCTGTTTTTTTTTTTTTTGAAACAACAAGCCCCCTCATCAATTTCCATTAGAGAAACCACCCAAACCACATGTTGAAGTGTATATGTGGATTGCCTAGCACTTTCCATCAGTTCAGACTTTTGGTTGCGTTGGCTAGTGCATGAAGCTTAACACCACATAGTACAGTGATAAAAGCAAAAACTAAACAAAGCAGTTTGCAAAACTACCTACTTATTAGAGAGCCAGGAACATAGGAGGCAACAGCCCAAAACAATTCTCAGGATCAAAAGGCATGCCGTAGTAAGGATCCAAACACTTTACCATTTTGGAAGTTTTTTCATCACTACAGTAAACACACTTTATCATGGGCTTCCTAGGCGGCGCATCATGTTGGGCCTTAAACAGCTTTGACTGGAGGCGATAGATCTAGTAACTTTACTTCTAAGCCGTTAAAACTTGCGTAATTATGCTGGTCTACGTAATCAATGGTCATATGTTTTGATTTTTGTGATATTTTCTAGCACACCTAATATGCTTTTTCTGCCCAGCCCGTTATGTATTTTAAATATATATAGCACATATAATATAGACATGCACAGAGAATTAGTATTGCTTTGTCCCCAGATTACTTCGTCAGCGTGAAATCCTAGCTAACAATTCTACTGTCTGTCATTATTAATTCTTAGGACCACATAACTTTTCTGCTGTGCGACTACCGTAAAATACCACCGTGCAAGTATGACGCAATCATAAGCATGTAAGTGTTGCTATATTACGGCTGGGCGTTGCGACTTCGACAGTACCCGTGTGCATTGTTATACTTACGTATTCCTCTTCTGTGAATCAGCTGTATGATTGAACATGTTGGCCATGAATACTTGGGCGAATTTTTTGCCTGCTGCGAGTCTTACTTGGCTGAAGATGGCATAATGGCCCTGCAGGTTAGTGCATGACAAATATCACTGTTAACAACTAAGTGTATTTCCAAACAACCTTACGGCCAGATTCAACTATCATTACGAACAACAACCAAGTAGTATATGCCTTATTTTGGTGCACAAGAATGAGGATTAAGCCTTATTCTTTTGGATTGGTAGAAAAACCCAATGTAACATACTCCTTCCTATCCAAGCAAGACATTAGGCTTACATGATCATGAACTAACCATTATCTGCAATATATACATGTGTGTTTAGTTCATCTCAGTTCCGGACGAACGGTATGAGCAATATAGAAGAAAGCCAGACTTCATAAAAGAGTACATATTCCCTGGTGGTTGCCTTCCTTCTTTGTCCCGTGTAATGTCTGCCATGACCACATCTTCAAGGTTCAGGTACGTTTTACATCAATTGTTCGATGCTTGATTGGTTACTTCATGGTCATGGATGGATCTCCATCGATTAAATCCTCCCTGATCTTGTTGCGCACTGGGTGTAGCATAGAGCATGCCGAGAATATTGGGCCTCATTACTACACAACTCTGATGTGCTGGATGGACAACTACATTGCCAACAGAGAGTAAGTACCACTTGTCATTCACTATAGAAGAATGGTGTTGTCCAGTTAATTTTGAAAAACTTGACGACAACAAGACTAGCGCATACATCATAGGTTCAGTGAGCAACTAAATTTGCTGTGATGATTATACACACACATAAATATGTTGTTACAGTTGGTTAATTCCTTACTGCTTTCTTTATCTTGCAGTAAAATTTTGGCCCTGGGCTTTGATGAGAAGTTCATCCGTATATGGGAGTATTACCTCATATTTTCTGCAGCTTGTATGAAGGCACGAGCACTTGGAGATTACCAGGTACGTATGTATGTATGTATGCTCTAATGTATATAGTATTAGTATGTACGTGTTTTTCTTGAGAAAGACATTCACATGTGATTTTCACACTTCAAAATGTAGCGACCATTAGTTTGAAAGTTTGACCAAAATTATATCTGAACCTGCACCTTTTTGTGGAATGGAGCTACTACATGTACTGATTGTGATGATGCCTGATTGGCTGACATATGTATATGCTATATGCAGGTTGTTTTCTCTCGCCCAGGCAACCGTCGGCTAGACCAGCCTTTGGCTAAAGCCTAAAGGCAACTTATCCTTCTCGGTTCAGCTGTCGAACTGTTACTTTTCGATAGCCCACGACCTTTTAATAAGTCAGCCCTGGATTGATTCGTTCATACAGGCGGCCTAGCTAATAAACCAGGTGGTGTGGTGATCTACCTCCTTGTTTTAATCATCCAATCTTTAGTTTTTCATCGAAGTGTATTGTTATCGCTATCAATAAAAACTTGTATGTGCGTATGTGCTCTGCAAGTGGTACCTTAGTATTGTTCCTAGATTTTGAGAATTGTGTGAAATACCAAGTGGTTTGTTGCTTTAATATCTACCAGAAAGAGTTGATTTCCTTGTCTTTTCGATCTGTTCCTGTTTGATATTAAGGAAAACATGGATGAGGTTACTCTCTTACCCCTTACGAGTTGAAGAAGTGAAGCCTAAGTGTATCTCTAGTCAGAACCCTTAAATCTAAAAAGACTGGATATTGGGTGGCTGGTTTCTAATCGATCAGTAAGAACTGAACCCCCAAAAACACAATATGAACTGCAATTCTGCAGTGTTGTGCATCCATATGAACATTCCACTTGATCATTACATAAACTTAATAATTAACTTCACTGTTGCATTAACAAAAGCTCCCAGCCTAGTTCGAACCAATCGATGAAAACTGTAGCTCAAAAACAGATCAACAATCGGAATCTTCTTGCAAGTCCCGTTTTATTGGAGTCTCTCGCCAAAATTCATTTCACGCCTAACTCAAATGATAGCTGGACCTGGCTATGGGAATCAAATGGGTTTTATCAGGCCAAATATGTTTACAAAGCTCATTTTTTTGCATGGCAATCAATTGCAACAGTGCTAATGCTATTTGACAGGTTTGGGCACTCAAGTGTAAAACTTTTGGCATTGTTGGCCGTAAGAGGGAGAATTCAGACTTGCCAAGCGAAGCCTACCACCCCCACCCTCACAAAAAAAACCCACTCACACACTTAGGGATTGGCGACAGGATGCTAGAAAACAGAGTTCAGGGCATCAGGAAAAAGACATTGATCACCTTGGTCATGCTGATTACCTGCAAGGATGCTAGAAACAGAGTTCAGGGTATCTAGACGTATTTTTAGTTCTAGATACATCTAGTTCTATTTATTTCTGTGACAAGTAATTAGGGACAGAGATAGTACTTCATGGGAGATGACATTACCAGTAAAAACTGCTGAAATTTGAGATGGGCTCTAGGCTCATATAGCAATTTCTGAAAAATCTCTAAAGGCTCATGTGGGTTATATGGCACTAGGTGTAGTGGGAAGTTTAGTCCCACCCCGCTAGTGGAAGAAGAGTTGGAGTGTTTATAAGGGTTTCTCTTCTACATGCTATTGGAGCTTGAGAAGAGAAGAGGCCCTCGCGCACTCCTCCTCCGCCGCCCACCTCGCCTCGCCTCGTCGTGACGCGGGTTGCGGGATTGAGCCAAGCCGAGCCGAGCTCACACCTACGCGTTTATTTTTGCCAGTCACTAACGGAGAGTTCTCTGACAGCTGGGCCACGATCTGAGACATCAGATCGTGGGCTGTACATGGGTCGAACAGATCACATCTACTCCACGCGCACGCCCACCGTCGTTCCCTTCCTCCTGCTGCCGCCGGTGACTCCATCCCGTCCGCCGCGTACACGGTCGACAGGAGAGCAGGTCTCCGAAACCACGCCCTTCTGGTTCCTGTACGGGGTGAGGGGTGCTAGTAATTTACTCGTGGATTAATTTAATCGAGAAATTGCCTATTTACTCAACAATCCAAAAACCTATTATGTGTAGGAATTTTTCGGCAAGTGGCTTTGCCGCTGTACTGAAACCGGATAAGTTTACCGGCACATACTTTAAGCGTTGACAGACTAAGACCACTTTATGGCTCACAGCTATGAACGTGTTTTGGGTCACCGGTGTCTCCACGGGAACGATTGCTCCTGAACAGGACAAGGCGTTCAAGGAGGCCACCGTTGTGTTCCTCGGAGCAGTTCTTAGCGTGATCGGAGATAAACTGGTCGACGCATACTTACATGTGCATGTCGCCAAGGACTTGTGGGAGGCGCTCGAATCTAAGTTCGGGGCAGCTGATGCCGGGAGCGAGACGTATATTATAGAGCAGTTCCACGATTACAAGATGGTTGAAAACCGTCCTGTATTGGAGCAGGCTCATGAAATAATATGCATTGTTAAGGAGCTCGAACTTCTTAAGTGCGAGTTACCGGGCAAGTTTGTCGCGGGCTGCATAATCGCTAAGCTCCCTAATTCCCGGAGGAACTTTGCCACCACTCTGAAACATCAGAGGCGTCAATTCTCTGTGGAGGATGTCATTGGCCATCTGAGTGTTGAGCGGAATTCGAGGGCAAAAGATTCGCATGGAAAAGGGACCGAAGGGATTTCTGTCGCCAACATGGTGAACCAGAGGAACCATAACTCCCACACGCCCAAGGGAAAGAACGGTGTCCAACGGAATACCGACTTTAAGAAGAAGGGTAAGAAGACCTTCAAGAAGAACAAGAAGGATGAGGGTTGCTTTACTTGTGGTTCGGTTGAACATTGGGCCAACAAGTGCCCAAACAAGTACAAGAAGCCAGGACAGGACTCCAAGTCTGTCAACATGATTATGGGCAACAATGAGAATGGTCTACCTGGGTATGGTAATTTATTTACTGTTTTTTCAGTGTTTCAGCCCACCGATTGGTGGGTGGACACAGGTGCAGGTGTACATGTGTGTGCTGACATTTCATTGTTCACATCTTACCAGGTCAGAGGCCACGGGTCTGTATTGATGGGGAATGGCGCGAGTGCTTCTATTCATGGTGTTGGCACGGTCGATCTGAAGTTTACTTCGGGAAGGATCGTGCAGCTGAAGAACGTGCAACATGTCCCCGCCATCAAGAAGAACCTCGTTAGTGGCTCCCTTCTATGTAGAGAAGGGTTTAAGTTGGTTTTCGAGTCTAATAAATTAGTTGTTACAAAATATGGACTCTTTGTTGGAAAAGGTTATGAAAGCGGAGGGATGTTCCGCCTTTCCATCGCAGAGTTTTGTAATAAAGTCGTGAACCATATTCATTCGAATGTTAATGAATCTGAAGTTTGGCATTCACGTCTTTGTCACATTAGTTTCGGTGTTATGACGCGGCTAGCCAAGTTGGATTTAATCCCGAGTTTCACCTTAGCCAAAGGTTCTAAGTGCCTTTCATGTGTGCAAGCTAAGCAACCTCGCAAGCCTGACAAGGCCGTGGAGGAGAGACACTTGGCACCATTAGAACTCATACATTCTGATCTTTGTGAGATGAATGGTGTGTTGAATAAAGGTGGAAAGAAATACTTCATGACATTGATAGATGACTCCACTAGATATTGCTATGTGTATCTGTTAAACACTAAAGATGAGGCTCTACACTACTTTAAAATCTATAAGGCAGAAGTTGAGAAACAACTTGAAAAGAAAATTAAACGAGTCCCGTCAGATCATGGTGGAGAGTACTTCTCGAGTGAGTTTGATTCTTTCTGTGCGGAGCATGGCATTATTCATGAGAGGACGCCTCCCTATTCACCCCAGTCAAACGGGGTTACCGAGCGGAAAAACCGTACTCTAACTGATTTGGTTAACGCCATGTTAGATACATCGGGTTTATCCAAGGCATGGTGGGGGAGCCTATATTGACGACATGTGATGTCCTGAATAAAGTTCCGACAAAGGATAATGAGATCATTCCCTATAAGAAATGGTCAAAGAGAAGGACAACACTCTCGTACTTGCGTACTTGGGGCTGTTTGGCGAAAGTCAATGTGCCGATTCCCAAAAAGCATAAGCTTGGACCAAAGACTGTGGACTGCGTTAATTTGGGTTACGCTAAGAAAAGTGTTGGCTATTGATTTATAGTAGTGAAATCTGAGGTACCTGACCAGAAGGTCGGTACAATTATGGAGTCTAAGGATGCTACATTCTTCGAGGATATTTTCCCTATGAGAGATATGCAAAGCACTTCTAGACAGGAATCTGAGGAGACTCCTGAACCTGCCATTCCTATGGAATATTATGAACAAACACATGATGAAAATCCTGAGGAGGATGACGAGGAAACCCTTGGTAGGGGCAAGAGACAAAGGACTGCAAAGACCTTTGGTGATGATTTCTTCATGTACCTCGTGGATGATACTCCCACTTCTATTTCAGAAGCGTATGCCTCTCCAGAAGCTGACTACTGCAAGGATGCAGTCCGTAGCGAGATGGGTTCCATCATGGATAACGGGACATGGGAGATCACTGATCGTCCCTATGGTTGCAAACCACTAGGATGTAAGTGGGTGTTCAAAAATAAGCTTAGGACCGATGGTACGATTGAAAAGTACAAGGCTAGGCTTGTGGCCAAGGGCTATGACCAGCAAGAAGAGGAAGATTTCTTCGATACTTATTCACCTGTGGCTAGACTAACCACCATTCGAGTATTACTCTCGTTGGAGGCCTCGCACGGTCTTCTTGTCCATCAGATGGATGTTAAGACGACTTTTCTAAATGAAGAGCTAAAGGAGGAAATCTACATGCAACAGCCTGATGGCTTTGTGATAGATGGTCAAGACAGAAAGGTGTGTAGGTTGATAAAATCTTTATATAGCCTGAAACAAGCACCTAAGCAATGGCATGATAAGTTTAATACAACTTCTACATCTGTTGGTTTCGTTGTTAATGAGGCTGACAAATGTGTATACTATCGCCATGGTGGGGGCGAAGGAGTTATACTGTGCTTGTATGTTGATGACATACTGATATTCGGAACAAACCTCCAAGTCATTGAGGAGGTCAAATCGTTTCTATCTCAGAACTTTGAGATGAAAGACCTTGGTGTGGCTGATGTTATCTTGAACATCAAGCTACTGAGAGATAATGAGGGTGGGATTACACTTCTGCAATCCCACTATGTTGAGAAGGTGTTGAGTCGTTTTGGATATTCAGAATGCATGCCATCTCGAACACCATATGAACCTAGTGTGTTGATTCGAAAGTCCAAAGGCATGGCTAAAGATCAATCGAGATACTCTCAAATCATTGGTTCACTGATGTACCTAGCAAGCGCAACGAGGCCTGACATCGCGTTTGCTGTGAGCAAACTGAGCTGGTTTGTCTCCAAACCGGGTGATGTACATTGGCATGCTATTGAGACAGTTATGCGCTATCTGAAAGGTACTATGAACTATGGACTTCACTATACCGGATACCCGTCAGTACTTGAAGGGTATAGTGATGTGAATTGGATCTCTGATGCTGATGAGATGAAGGCCACAACTGGGTTTATGTTTACTCTTGGAGGTGACGCCGTTTCCTGGAAGTCTTGCAAGAAAACGATCTTAACGAGATCGACAATGGAAGCAGAATTAACGGCATTAGACACATCTGGTGTTGAAGCGAGATGGCTTCAAGATCTTTTGATGGACTTGCCATTGGTTGATAAACCGGTTCCGGCTATCCTTATGAACTGTGACAATCAGACTGTCATCACCAAGGTGAAGAGTTTAAAGGACAACATGAAGTCCACCAAACACATAAGAATGAGATTAAAAGCTATCAGAAAATTAAGAAACTCCGGAGTGATAGCGTTGGACTATGTCCATACGGCTAAGAATCTGGCAGATCCCTTTACGAAAGGGCTATCACGTGTTGTGATAGGTAATGCTTCGAGGGAGATGGGTATGAGACCCACATGAGTTGTCATGGTAGTAACCCAACCTATGTGATCGGAGATCCCGTGAATTAGGACCTGGGAAAACAAGCAAGTGGTGAACTGAGGAGAGTAACTATATTAACCCACTCCGTTGGAGATGCAATACTCTCGATACTGTATGGTAGGATGACTATTGTCTTAATGTGTTCCAAAGCTTATGTAAGCAAGATGCTATCCTACAGAGCGATCTTTGGAGGAACACACCTATGTGAGCCCGACTGCTGGTCACAGTCTATGAGATTGGAGTGATCTCTAGTAAGCTCATGAATAGGCCAGGAGTGTGACTTATATACTCCACCCGAGGGGTCAGCCTTCGGCAGCCTAGTACTAGTAAGACATGTAGTGAAACTTCTTTACGCCAAACTGACAATTCAAGGCATAGTTCATTGTTCAGTTGTGAAGGAGTGTAGCTACTTTCTCTAGGTGAAGTTCAACCTTAACAGGTCTTCACTGACACACTGGTATATCGAAACAACAATTGGAACAGAGGACACAATGGGCCCTCGAGATCTGGTGGGGGATTGCTGAAATTTGAGATGGGCTCTAGGCCCATATAGCAATTTCTGAAAAATCTCTAAGGGCCCATGTGGGTTATATGGCACTAGGTGTAGCGGGAAGTTTAGTCCCACCCCGCTAGTGGAAGGAGAGTTGGAGTGGTTTATAAGGGTTTCTCTTCTACATGCTATTGGAGCTTCAGAAGAGAAGAGGCCCGGCCCTCGCGCACTCCTCCTCCGCCGCCCGCCTCGCCACGCCACGCCTCACCTCCCCTCGCCACGACACGACGCGACGCGGGATGCGGGATTGAGCCGAGCCGAGCTCACACCTACGCGCTTATTTTTGCCAGTCACTAACGGAGAGTTCTCTGACAGCTGGGCCACGATCTGAGATGTCAGATCGTGGGCTGTCACGGACTCGGACGTGGGTCGAGCCCACGTCTCTCCATGCAGCTGCGTCTATATAAGCGTGCGGTGTCTCCTAACCCTAGCCGCTACGAACAGATCACATCTGCTCCAGGCGCACGCCCACCGTCGTTCCCTTGCTGCTGCTGCCGCCGGTGACTCCATCCCGTCCGCCGCATACACGGTCGATGGGAGAGCAGGTCTCCGAAACCACGCCCTTCTGGTTCCTGTACGGGGAGAGGGGCGAATAGGTTTTTGGGCAGCGATTACGCGACTGCTCGCTTCCGATCGTCTACTTCCTCTACGTCCGCGTCGCCTTCATCATCACCATGTCCACCGCCGCCGACCGTGCCGCCGCCGAGAAAGCTGAAGCCGACAAGAAGGCCGCCGAGGACGCCGCTGCTGCAACCAAAGCGGCGGCCTCTGCATGGCCTACTGGAGGGTATAACTCGTTTATCCTGCTCCTACTGTTTTCTGTTTTAGCCATACTAGCGTTATACGTAGATTTTTCTGCAATTAGCGTAGTATGTGCTTGCTTGACTGAGTATCAGTATGCGTTTATTTTGTGTCAATGCCATGCTAGTAATTTACTCATGGATTAATTTAATCGAGAAATTGCCTATTTACTCAACAATCCAAAAACCTATTATGTGTAGGAATTTTTCGGCAAGTGGCTTTGCCGCTGCACTGAAACCGGATAAGTTTACCGGTACATACTTTAAGCGTTGGCAGACTAAGACCACTTTATGGCTCACGGCTATGAACTTGTTTTGGGTCACCGGTGTCTCCACGGGAACGATTGCTCCTGAACAGGAGAAGGCGTTCAAGGGGGCCACCGTTGTGTTCCTCGAAGCAGTTCTTAGCGTGATCGGAGATAAACTGGTCGACGCATACTTACATGTGCATGTCGCCAAGGACTTGTGGGAGGCGCTCGAATCTAAGTTCGGGGCAGCCGATGCCGGGAGCGAGACGTATATTATAGAGCAGTTCCACGATTACAAGATGGTTGAAAACCGTCCTGTATTGGAGCAGGCTCATGAGATAATATGCATTGTTAAGGAGCTTGAACTTCTTAAGTGCGAGTTACCGGGCAAGTTTGTCGCGGGCTGCATAATCGCTAAGCTCCCTAATTCCTGGAGGAACTTTGCCACCACTCTGAAACATCAGAGGCATGAATTCTCTGTGGAGGATGTCATTGGCCATCTGAGTGTTGAGCAGAATTCGAGGGCAAAAGACTCACATGGAAAAGGGACCGAAGGGACTTCTGTCGCCAACATGGTGAACCAGACGAATCATAACTCCCACAAGCCCAAGGGAAAGAACGGTGTCCAACAGAATACTGACTTTAAGAAGAAGGGTAAGAAGACCTTAAAGAAGAACAAGAAGGATGAGGGTTGCTTTACTTGGTTCGTTTGAACACTGGGCCAACAAGTGCCCAAACAAGTATAAGAAGCCAGGACAGGACTCCAAGTCTGTCAACATGATTGTGGGCAACAATGAGAATGGTGCACCTGGGTACGGTAATTTATTTACTGTTTTTTCAGTGTTTCAGCCCACCGATTGGTGGGTGGACACAGTTGCAGGTGTACATGTGTGTGCTGACATTTCATTGTTCACATCTTACCAGGTCACAGGCCACGGGTCCGTATTGATGGGGAATGGCGCGAGTGCTTCTATTCATGGTGTTGGCACGGTCGATCTGAAGTTTACTTCGGGAAGGATCGTGTATTTGAAGAACCTGCAGTATGTCCCCGCCATCAAGAAGAACCTCGTTAGTGGCTCCCTTCTATGTAGAGAAGGGTTTAAGTTGGTTTTCGAGTCTAATAAATTAATTGTTACAAAATATGGACTCTTTGTTGGAAAAGGTTATGAAAGCGGAGGGATGTTCCACCTTTCCCTCGCAGATTTTTGTAATAAAGTCGTGAACCATATTCATTCGAATGTTAATGAATCTGAAGTTTGGCATTCACGTCTTTGTCACATTAGTTTCGGTGTTATGACGCGGCTAGCCAAGTTGGATTTAATCCCGAGTTTCACCTTAGCCAAAGGTTCTAAGTGCCTTTCATGTGTGCAAGCTAAACAACCTCGCAAGCCTCACAAGGCCGCGGAGGAGAGACACTTGGCACCATTAGAACTCATACATTTTGATCTTTGTGAGATGAATGGTGTGTTGACTAAAGGTGGAAAGAAATACTTCATGACATTGATAGATGACTCCACTAGATATTGCTATGTGTATATGTTAAACACTAAAGATGAGGTTCTACACTACTTTAATATCTATAAGGCAGAAGTTGAGAAACAACTTGAAAAGAAAATTAAACGAGTCTGGTCAGATCGTGGTGGAGAGTACTTCTCGAGTGAGTTTGATTCTTTCTGTGCGGAACATGGCATTATTCATGAGAGGACGCCTCCCTATTCACCCCAGTCAAACGGGGTTACCGAGCGGAAAAACCGTACTCTAACTGATTTGGTTAACGCCATGTTAGATACATCGGGTTTATCCAAGGCATGGTGGGGGGAGCCTATATTGACGACATGTGATGTCCTGAATAAAGTTCCGACAAAGGATAATGAGATCACTCCCTATGAGAAATGGTCAAAGAGAAGGACAACACTCTCGTACTTGCGTACTTGGGGCTGTTTGGCGAAAGTCAATGTGCCGATCCCCAAAAAGCGTAAGCTTGGACCAAAGACTGTGGACTGCGTTAATTTGGGTTACGCTAGGAACAGCGTTGGCTCTTGATTTCTAGTAGTGAAATCTGAGGTACCTGACCAGAAGGTCGGTACAATTATGGAGTCTAAGGATGCTACATTCTTCGAGGATATTTTCCTATGAGAGATATGCAAAGCAGTTCTAGACAGGAATCTGAGGAGACTCCTGAACCTGCCATTCCTATGGAATATTATGAACAAACACATGATGAAAATCCTGAGGAGGATGACGAGGAAACCCTGGTAGGGGCAAGAGACAAAGGACTGCAAAGAACTTTTGTGATGATTTCTTCGTGTACCTCATGGATGATACTCCCACTTCTATTTCAGAAGCGTATGCCTCTCCAGAAGCTGACTACTGGAAGGATGCGGTCCGTAGCGTGATGGATTCCATCATGGATAACGGGACATGGGAGATCACTAATCGTCCCTATGGTTGCAAACCACTAGGATGTAAGTGGGTGTTCAAAAATAAGCTTAGGCCGATGGTACGATTGAAAAGTACAAGGCTAGGCTTGTGGCCAAGGGCTATGACCAGCAAGAAGAGGAAGATTTCTTCGATACTTATTCACCTGTGGCTAGACTAACCACCATTCGAGTATTACTCTCGTTGGAGGCCTCGCACGGTCTTCTCGTCCATCAGATGGATGTTAAGACGGCTTTTCTAAATGGAGAACTAAAGGAGGAAATCTACATGCAACAGCCTGAAGCCTTTGTGATAGATGGTTAGGAAAGAAAGGTGTGTAGGTTGATAAAATCTTTATATGGCCTGAAACAAGCACCTAAGCAATAGCATGATAAGTTTAATACAACTCTGACATCTGTTGGTTTCGTTGTTAATGAGGCTGACAAATGTGTATACTATCGCCATGGTGGGGGCGAAGGAGTTATACTGTCCTTGTATGTTGATGACATACTGATATTCAGAACAAACCTCAAAGTCATTGAGGAGGTCAAATCGTTTCTATCTCAGAACTTTGAGATGAAAGACCTTGGTGTGGCTGATGTTATCTTGAACATCAAGCTACTGAGAGATAATGAGGGTGGGATTACACGTCTGCAATCCCACTATGTTGAGAAGGTGTTGAGTCGTTTTGGATATTCGGACTGCACGCCATCTCAAACACCATATGATCCTAGCGTGTTGATTCGAAAGTCCAAAGGCATGGCTAAAGATCAATTGAGATACTCTCAAATCATTGGTTCACTGGTGTACCTAGCGAGCGCAACGAGTCCAGACATCGCATTTCCTGTGAGCAAACTGAGCCGGTTTGTCTCCAAACCGGGTGATGTACATTGGCATGCTGTTGAGAGAGTTATGCGCTATCTGAAAGGTACTATGAACTATGGACTTCACTATACCAGATACCCGTCGGTACTTGAAGGGTATAGTGATGCGATTTGGATCTCTCATGCTGATGAGATGAAGGCCACAACTGGGTTTATGTTTACTCTTGGAGGTGACGCTGTTTCCTGGAAGTCTTGCAAGCAAACTATCTTAACGAGATCGACAATGGAAGCAGAATTAATGGCATTAGACACATCTGGTGTTGAAGCGAGATGGCTTCGAGATCTTTTGATGGACTTGCCATTGGTTGATAAACTGGTTCAGGCTATCCTTATGAACTGTGACAATCAGACTATCATCACCAAGGTGAAGAGTTCAAAGGACAACATGAAGTCCACCAAACACATAAGAATAAGATTAAAAGCTGTCAGAAAATTAAGAAACTCTGGAGTGATAGCATTGGACTATGTCCATATGGCTAAGAATCTGGCAGATCCCTTTACGAAAGGGCTATCGCGTGTTGTGATAGATAATGCTTCTAGGGGGATGGGTATGATACCCACATGAGTTGCCATGGTAGTAACCCAACCTATGTGATCGGAGATCCCGTGAATTAGGACCTGGGAAAACAAGCCAGTGGTGAACTGGGGAGAGTAACTATACTAACCCACTCCGTTGGAGATGCAATACTCTCGATACTGTATGGTAGGATGACTATTGTCTTAATGTGTTCCAAAGCTTATGTAAGCAAGATGCTATCCTACAGAGCGATCTTTGGAGGAACACACCTATGTGAGCCCGACTGCTGGTCACAGTCTATGAGATTGGGGTGATCTCTAGTAAGCTCATGAATAGGCCAGGAGTGTGACTTATATGCTCCACCCGAGGGGTCAGCCTTCGGCAGCATAGTACTAGTAAGACATGTAGTGAAACTTCTTTACGCCAAACTGACAATTCAAGGCATAGTCCATTGTTCAGTTATGAAAGAGTGTAGCTACTTGCTCTAGGTGAAGTTCAACCTTAACAGGTCTTCACTGACACACTGGTATATCGAAACAGCAATTGGAACAGAGGGCACAATGGGCCCTCGAGATCTGGTGGGGGATTGCTGAAATTTGAGATGGGCTCTAGGCCCATATAGCAATTTCTGAAAAATCTCTAAGGGCCCATGTTGGTTATATGGCACTAGGTGTAGTGAGAAGTTTAGTCCCACCCCGCTAGTGCAGGGAGAGTTGGAGTGGTTTATAAGGGTTTCTCTTCTACATGCTATTGGAGCTTGAGAAGAGAAGAGGCCCTTGCGCACTCCTCCTCCGCCGCCCGCCTCGCCACGACGCGACGCGACGCGGGTTGCGGGATTGAGCCGAGCCGAGCTCACACCTACGCACTTATTTTTGCCAGTCACTAACAGAGAGTTCTCTGACAGCTGGACCACAATCTGAGACGTCAGATCGTGGGCTGTCACGGACTCAGATGTGGGTTGAGCCCACGTCTCTCCACGCGGCTGCGTCTATATAAGCGTGCGGTGTCTCGTAACCCTAGCCGCTACGAACAGATCACATCTGCTCCACGCGCACGCCCACCGTCGTTCCCTTGCTGCTGCTGCCGTCGGTGACTCCATCACGTCCGCCATGTACACGGTCGACAGGAGAGTAGTTCTCCGAAACCACGCCCTTCTGGTTCCTGTACGGGGTGAGGGGCGAATAGGTTTTTGGGTAGCGATTACGCGACTGCTCGCTTCCGATCGTCTACTTCCTCTATGTCCGCGTCGCCTTCATCATCACCATGTCCACCGACGCCGACCGTGCCGCCGCCGAGAAAGCTGAAGCCGACAAGAAGGCCGCCGAGGACGCCGCTGCTGCAACCAAAGCCGCGGCCTCTACATGGCCTACTGGAGGGTATAACTCGTTTATCCCGCTCCTACTGTTTTCTGTTTTAGCCATACTAGCGTTATACGTAGATTTTTCTGCAATTAGCGTAGTATGTGCTTGCTTGACTGAGTATCAGTATGCGTTTATTTGTGTCAATGTCATGCTAGTAATTTACTCGTGGATTAATTTAATTGAGAAATTGCCTATTTACTCAACAAAAACACTACTCGCGTCGTTTGCATAGTGTATATAGCGACAAGATCAGTTTCAGCTATCAACAGACGGGGAAGTCAGCTGGTACTACGCTCGACAATTGCTGCAGGGTGCCGGATGCGCCTATGGCCCAGGTCTACTGAATACGGAATGACCCTTTTTGTCACGGTAATATGTTTCTCATTTATATATCATAAGGATTATAGTACAACCCACATACATACCGACCTGACAAAACTAAATAGACAGCAGAACACTAGCCTTTGCACAAAGGCCACTCAAGAAGTAAAATTACAAACAAGACCGAACAATCCTCTGAACTTGACACCAACGTCCGTCACTTGCCTCCGGCACCACCACATAAGTCGCCAATGGAAAAAAAATGTCGGATCACCCGAGCTCGACACGGTTCCATCGCTGATATGCATCTTTACGGACCTTTAAGGTGGCCCATTAAAGGCGAAACCATTACCGTTGAACGAATCAGACTGGGGCAACACTCCAGACACGCCATCGAACTCTAGATCTGGCACCCTCACATGACTAAGACTCGGAGAAGAAACCCATACCTGACATCCACGAACCACGAACCCAACACACGATCCACCATCTTTCAGATTTTGTTGATGCAGACCACAATATGTTGTAATTTTTGTGTATGTACGTACAGGAAGGACCTTGACTGATGATTATGGAGCACACTTCGTTGATAATCTCCTCCAAGAGTTCGATGTGGGCCACACATTTGTTGAGAAACTTGTCCACCCATTTAGAGACAATTAAAGGAAGCACATGCACATACGCGAGCTGCCACATCCACGCTCATGTACTGCAAAATTTCTCACAGGCAAAGTTGAAGAGCGCAAAGATTAAGAGGCACGGATGGAGTAAGCCAACAGAGGGGGTCATCAAACTAAATGTTGGTGCCACCTTTGATTATGATAATGACACATGGTGCGGGTGCAGTGCTTCGCGGCGATCACGGCTTCTTCATTGCAACTGCATGCAGTAACATACCCTCCGTGGAAGATGCGGTGACGGCGGAAGCAAGAGGACTACGATATGGACTCATGAACGAGGTGGGGTGTAACAGGATACATGTGGAAGCGGATTGCATGTAGGTTACTGAGATCATGCAGAATGGCGGGAATTTGCTTGGGCCAGCAGCAGCGATTTATGAAAAATGTTCTTTTCTAGCTAGTAATTTTATTTCCCATATAGTTTTTACTCATTGTCCTAGGGAGGCCAATATGCATGGCAGCAGATGTAGTGGCTAGGAACTCTAAGGTGGCGCAAACCATTGTTTGGAAATTATCTGAACCTCCGGGATTCTTAGTTGATGTGTTAACAAACGATGTATCACTCTTTTCACATAGAATATAAACCTTCATGATGGTTTTCCCTGAAAAAAGAATTGATGCTATAAAATTTTGAGTTCATAGTCTATTCGCAATTTTTTTCTAAAAAAAATGAGTTCATAGTCCTGGTCGGATGACTAAAAGGTAGAATGTGCTTAAGAAGGAATTAATTTCAACCTTGAAGAGGTGCGGACTGCTACAAGAGAAGAATTAATTTCAACCTTGAAGAGGCAACACGCATCAAATATGCCAGCCGGGGTAAATCAGTTTATATGGTAAAATATGGCAGGAAAGGGAACTTTACTTTTTTTAAAGTAGTATAGTATATAGAGATTCGGGTAACATATATATAGAGCCAAATAGCGGCAGGCCTAGATCCTTTGCTCTTAGGTTTCGTCCGATTGACTGATCTCCACGCAAGTCCTGCCCTCTCTCTTGCACGATGGGGCGACATCGACGCCGGCGTCGGGATTTGGCCTTGGCGTCGCCGACACTGACATCCACCGCAGGTGTGTCTTTCTGGGAGAAATCTGGAGCCGTTAGGAAACCTTGGGGAGCCTCGCGTCGTTGTTCATGCGGCGAGTTTTCAATTGCTGCAACTAGGCTGCCATCCCACGGGTCTTAGGTTTCTTTCTTGGCACGGGAATAAGCAGCCGAAATCACACGAATTTCAGATCAGGATTCATTCCGTCATATGAACACAATTGCGTCGGAAGTGGAGAGATACATTTGCTTAAGCTTGCTTTCGTTTATCGGCAGGAGAGATTGAGACGGCCATGCTGCTATACGAAGCGCCCTCTGGCATCGCGATTTTCTCTTTTGATGGGAGCTACCTCAACGGTCCAGCGAAGGTGCTTGCTTGGTCTGATGCTCCTTTTTTATTTTATTTTTTTCACTGTGATCTAATCGATTTCTCTCTGTTTTTCTAGGAGGACTTCTGGAAATTCTTGCCACCACTTGTTAGTAAAGCTCGCTCGCACTTTCCTTGCTATTTCTTGTGCGAGATGCGGAAACGTCTTATCCTAGTTGGAGGAGACGACTTCGTGTTTATAAGCAGGGGCGCAATAACCCTGATGCGCATATAGAGAGGTTGAGATATTACAGGAGATTACAATCTTGGAGAGAAAAGGATAGAGATGGTTACAATAGATAGATATGAGAGCTAACTACCAAGTCTATCTCTAAGCCGATCGTATATCTCCTTGAACAGCCGTGACAGGTGCAATAACCTGTTTAACACCCTCCCTTAATCACAACTTCATCAAGTTGAGATTATGTTTGAAGTCTTCAAAGCTTCTTGTAGGCAAAGGTTTTGTGAATCCATCTGCAATTTGATCTCTGGAATGCACAAACCTAATGTCAAGTTGCTTCTTGGCAACTCTTTCTGTTACAAAGTGAAAATCTATCTCAATATGCTTGGTTCTTGCATGAAAGACAGGATTAGCAGATAGGTAAGTGGCACCAAGGTTATCACACCACAAACATGGAGCTTGAGTACTTTTGACACCAAGTTCCTTCAACATGGATTGTACCCATATAATCTCAGCTGTAGCATTAGCCAATGCTTTGTACTCTGCTTCTGTACTGGATCTGAAAACAGTAGCTTGTTTTCTTGCACACCATGAAATCAAGTTAGAACCAAAGAATACTGCAAAACCACCAGTTGAGCGTCTATCATCTAGACATCCTGCCCAATCAGAATCTGAGAAGGCACTAATAAGTGTTGATGGTGACTTGCTAAAATTGAGACCAAGATTGAGAGTATTCTTGACATATTTAACTATACGTTTTGCAGCAGTCCAATGAACTGTAGTGGGTGCATGAAGAAACTGGAAAACTTTGTTAACAGCAAAAGATATATCTAGCCTAGTGAGTGTCAAGTATTGCAGTGCTCCTACTAGACTTCTGTACCTTGTGTTGTCATCTTGGTTTAAAGGTTGTCCTTCTGTAAGAGACAATTTTTCTGAGCTTGACAATGGAGTAGGTGAAGGTTTACAACCTTGCAGGCTAGCTTTCTTAACCAGATCTGTTGCATACTTTTCCTGAGAGAGATGAAGTCCATCATCATGTTTCTTTACCTCAATTCCTAAAAAGTAATGCAAGTTTCTAAGATCCTTGAGTGCAAATTCTGACCCAAGATCCTTCAAAAGTCCTATTATTGCCTCATCTGAAGAGCTTGTGACAATAATGTCATCAACATATATGAGAACAAATATATGTGTGTTGTATTTGTTGTAAATGAACAATGAGGTGTCAGACTTAGAAGGAATAAAGCCAAGAGTTTGAATTTTGTGACTGAGACGAGAGTACCATGCTCTTGGAGCCTGCTTCAGTCCATATAATGACCTGTCAAGTTTGCACACATGAGAAGGTGCATTCTTGTTCACAAACCCAGGTGGTTGCTTCATGTACACTTCCTCTTCCAGAACACCATGGAGAAACGCGTTATCTACATCTAGCTGTCTGAGACTCCAGCCCCTGGAAACAACAATAGACAAAACCAGGCGAATGGTGGCAGCTTTTACAACCGGACTAAAGGTGTCATCATAGTCTATACCATAACGTTGTTTAAAGCCTTTTGCAACGAGTCTTGCCTTATAGCGATCAATAGTTCCATCAGATTTTCTTTTAATTCTGAATACCCACTTGCAGTCAATGAGGTTTTTACCTTACTATGGAGGAACCAAATGCCAAGTCTTATTTTTCTATAATGCCATGTATTCTTCATCCATGGCCTTTTTCCATTTTTCATCACCAAGTGCCTCTTCAAGCGTGTGTAGATCACCAGGTTCACCTGTGGAACAGACCAGCCCATATTTTGTTACGTGCTTATAATTAACAGGTGGGATTACCCCTTTTTGTAGTCGTGTGCGGTGTTGGGACGATGTTGCTGAAGCTTGTGCCACAGAAGATCCCGTGACATGCACTGGATCTGCTGTTCCAGTTGATCCCAAGGTGGATTCTGCCCCAGCGCCAGCCGGATCCACCTGAGCTTGATTTTTGTGGCAGCCGAACGAGTTCTGCATGGTGCAACGTCCACAGAAGATCCGGCCCTGCGCACCTCATCATTGTCGCATGATGGCGCATCAGCACGGGGTTCCGCGCCTGTCCCCGCGCCTGTCGAGCGGGCCGCGTCGCGCCGCTTGTAGCAAAGCGGCTGGACCGGGAACCGCGTCCCAGCGGGGCCACCCGAGGGCCGCCAGGTGTCGATGCCGGGGCCGCTCCCGCCCGAGCGCCCCACCGCATCTGACGAGGGAGCCGGCGCGGATTCGGAGGCGGATCGCCCTGGCCCGCCTGGCGCGCCTGCAGGCGGTGATCCCGAAGACGCACTACAAGAAATATGTCAACTTATGACCTTCTGTCAGTGACCCTCGAAGAATTGGTCATAAATTTATGACCATTTTAGATCAATTGGTCAAAAGCTGTCTGGGGGGCTCTAAACCCTAAACCAGAACGACCATTTTGGTTAGAAAGGTCATAATTTCATTAGAGGAAATGGTCATAAAGCAAACAGCGCTAGTCCGCTGCCTTATTTCTAGTTGTTAACAACCAATATAGATGGTCATAGCCTTGTAAATTATGGTGGGTTGCTTTGACTAGGCGCCATCTCATCAGTTTTGCCTATGTGTCATGTCCATGTGGCAGTTTTTGCCCTAGGTTGTGAAGCAACCTATATTTCTGTCATTCCCGAAATTCCCAAAAAAATCTCATAAATTCTTTGGGCCATATCTTCGTCAAATATGTAAAAACCTTTCTTGCCTAGTTCAAAAATAATTCAAAAATATTCATTTTCTATTCTGTTCAGAACAACAGTTTGTGAAGGAAGTACCACTTTGGCATGTCTAAATAGTATCCATTTTCTACAGTGCTTTCCTATGCCCAAATAACCATCCTCCACCAAATGGCACCTCAATCCATTTATTATTTTGAGCCGAGCTTCAACATTCGTAGTCATGTCCAGTGTGGTAGTTTGCAAAGAAAGTACCACCTAGGCTCCTCCTTTTGAGCTGAAAATTTGTGAAGACGGTCTTCTTAGTAACTGATCATCCTCAGCCAAAACTCACGCCCATTAGCCATGTACATTTCCTGTACCGCTAATCAAACACTTGGCTGCTAATTCATGTTTGAGCATCGATCGGTCTCCTCGTGAGAATTTTATGTTCTAATTTTCTTCCTAGCACCTACCTGGGGAGTTCCCAACCCACTAGACATGCCTAGGCCGCCTAGAACACATGGCAACACCATGGTCACGCGGTGACCACGCGGCGGGCATGCGAGTTTACGCGCTCTAGAGTTGGGGCCCTCGGCCACCACCCAAACCTTGACGTATCGCCACCAAACCATGTATTTATGATTAAATAGGTACTTATGTAACTAGAAATGATATTTGCAAAAAATAAATAGCAAACTATGAGGCAGCTGCAGTTCAAATTTGACCCGCTTCCAACTGAATCGGCGGAAATTTGTTTTTTTCACGAGAGGTGGATAAAAACATTTTACACCCAATCATCTTGTTAATTGTACATTAAATATGTCCTAGTATTTTAGAAAATTGATTTGGTCAAATTTTGCAACAATTATTTGGTAGGTCCTTCACAAAAAAACCTCCTTTTGGGCACTCAAAAATGGAAAATGGTTTTTTCGTCCAAAGAAAATGAAAACTTCCTTAGGCAACATTGTTTGCCATTCCAATATGCATCCTTGTGCACAATATGAGATCATTTGAACAAACTATGCCATGGATGTGGCCATAAGATTGATCATTTGGCTTGAAAGCCATTGATCTCCACACATGATAGCTCGTTTCTGAGAACACTTTTTTTAAAATAATTGTCGTATTACAAGTTTATTATTTTTCCTAGGAACTTGGTCACATATAATGACACAATGCGAAGGTTTCCCAATTTTTTGATTTTTTTGGAAATTTTTATGCCCGTTTCAAAATGCGGTCAAAACGGCGGGAATGACCGTTCCTAACTAGTGGTTGAATCTTGGAATTTTTTTGGTGTTTCTATGATTAAATAGATACTTATGTAGCTAGAAATGATTTTTGAAAAAAATAAAGAGCAAACTACAAGGTAGCTACAGTTCAAATTAGACCCGCTTCCAGCTGAATCGGCGGAAATTTGTCTTTTTCATGAGAGGTGGATCAAAACTTTTTACACCCAACCATTTGGTCAATTGTGCATTAAATATGACCTAGTATTTTAGAAAAATGATTTGGTCCAATTTTGCAACAATTATTCAGTAGGTCCTTCACAAAAAAACCTCCTTTTGGGCACTCAAAAAATGGAAAATGGTTTTTTCGTCCAAAGAAAGTGACAACTTCCTTAGGCAACATTGTTTGCCATTCCAATATGCACCCTTGTGCACAATATGAGATCATTTGAACAAACTATGCCAAGGATGTGGCCATAAGATTGATAATTTGGCTTGAAAGCCATTGATCTCCACACGTGTAGCTCGTTTCTGAGAACACTTTTTTAAAATAATTGCCGTATTACAAGTTTATTATTTTTCCTAGGAACTTGGCCACATATAATGACACAATGAGAAGGTTTCCAATTTTTTTGATTTTTTTATGCCCGTTTCAAAATGCGATCAAAACGGCGGGAATGACCATTCCTAGCTAGTGGTTGAATCTTGGAATTTTTTTGGTGTTTCTATGATTAAATAGATACTTATGTACCTAGAAATGATTTTTGTAAAAAAAATAAAGAGCAAACTATGAGGCAGCTGCAGTTCAAATTTAACCCGCTTCTAGCTGAATCAGCGAAATTTATCTTTTTCACCAGAGGTGGATCAAAACTTTTGACACCCAACCATTTGGTCAATTGTGCATTAAACATGGCCTAGTATTTTAGAAAATTGATTTGGTCCAATTTTGCAACAATTATTTGGTAGGTCCTTCACAAAAAAAACCTCCTTTTGGGCACTCAAAAAATGGAAAATGGTTTTTTCGTCCAAAGAAAATGAAATCTTCCTTAGGCAACATTGTTTGACATTCCAATATGCACCCTTGTGCACAATATGAGATCATTTGAACAAACTATGCCATGGATGTGGCCATAAGATTGATCATTTGGCTTGAAAGCCATTGATCTCCACACATGTGCACTCAAAAAATGGAAAATTATTATTTGTGCAAGGAACATGAAAGCCCCCCCCCCCAAACCAACATTGTTTGTCATCCCAAGATACACACATGTGCACAATATTGACTCATTTTAACAAAGTATAAAAGGGTGCCATGTTAAATGTTTATCCAGAATAAGAGGTTAAAAAAACAATACTACATAAGCTTCATTCTGATTGGTGCAATCAGTCATGGCATGGATTGATGACATGGCAAACATCTGTCCATCCATACATCATCCATCCGTCCGTCGATCCATCCAACCAACTGCAGCAAACACCCTCCTCTCTCTCTCTCTCTCTCTCGAACCCCACCCAACCTGCCGTCGTGCCCTCCTCTCTCTCTCTCGAACCGAACCCTAGCGCTCCACCCCTCACTGCCTGCCGCCGCCTCTGTCGACCTCAGGCAGGAATCAACGGCCGGCGAGATCCGACGCGCGCGCGGCGAGATCCATCTCTCTCTCACACGAGAGGGAAAATCCCCATGACTCCTCCTCCTCCTCTCTGGATCGATCCCCTCCAACCCACATCTTCCCCCTCTCTGGATCGATCCCCTCCAACCCAGCCACCGCAGACCTCCCCCAACCCCGACCTCCTCCACCGCCGGCGACCCCTTCTCTTCCTCCCCCAACCCAGCCACCTCCAGTAGCAGATCCATGCAGGACAGATCTGAGCTCCCCTGCCTCCGTTGCTCCCTTTCCCCCGACCAGATCTTCCTCTTGCGTTCTGGCACCTCGCCAGCGTGGCTCCGGCGTTGCTCTGGCGACTCAGGTGAGTCCCTCCATTTGTCCTCGTCGCATATCTCCCTCCCTCTCTTCCTCACCTCATCTTGTCTCCCTTGCAGATCCAGCACAACGTCGTTGCTCGAGCACCGGGACGCCATCGACGGGAAGTCTTCCTCCTCACCTCATCTTGTCTCCCTCACATGAACGATGCAGCTTCACCGCTACCCTGACGCCATCAAGGTCAGACCCCCAATTCTCTCCTCTCCTTTTCATTTTCTTCTTCCCCCTTACCTTCCATTCCCCTCCCCGATGTGCAGGAGCAGCTACACGCCTGCAAGGCTGCAACATCACCAACTCGACTTGGATGCAGGGAGAGGAGACGCCCAACCATGGGCAAGCTCTACGTCGGCATCTGCCTTTGTAGCTTGGCCTAGGGTTAGCTGAATGCTCAAGACATGGGTAGTTCTGGGAGATGGTGATTAGGGACTGTTTTACAACACATCATCCTCTGTTTTTACACATAGTTGTAGAAGAAAATACTTTTACTTATTGCAAGTCGCGACTGTCATGCGTATGTTATGAATTCAGAAACTATAACATGTTTTTTTGCCACGGTGAAGGAGTAAAGTGAACAATTAAGTTGCTAGTTCAGTATGTGAGTTGCATCATACTGTACATGAATGCTAGCTGAATATCAGTTCTGTATGTTACTTGGTGCATAACTTTTACTTATTTGCAAGTCGTAGCTGCCGTGCACCCGTTCTGAATTCAGAAACTATAACATCAATTCGTCAGCAGCTTTCTCATAGTGGAGTTGCTAATTTGGCGCTGGAAAGCTTGCTTTGCACATATCCCATTGTACATAATTAATACTGGATTAGTTACTTGCTTTTGTACACATGCCAGCGGGATGTTCTCTAGTTTCTCTAAATCCAGTGATTCGAAACTTCAATGTAGTCATTTTACAATGCACCATGGTTTCTTGTTTCTGTTGTGAAAGTAATGTCAATGGTGTTGCACGGTTCTGAATAAAAATGCAAATGGCTTGTGAATGTTAATGAACTTACAATATCAGTCTCTTAGAGTTGTTTTTGCAACCTAATATTGTTGTAAAATCCTTTCCTTGAGCTGCGGTTGATGTGGTGGTCTGCTATTGTGGATGATACATGCAGGGGCTACTGGAGAACACGGAGAAGGACAGGGTCCGGAGGCTGATAGGCTCAAGCCTCCCGTGGAGCCATGATTTTCCCAGTTGATGGATCTTTCCTATGCACGCCGGCATCCAGGTTCGTCATACCCCATCTCCCGCCTCTCGCCCCTTCTCATGTCGACTCGTATGCGGTTGCTCGGATGTGTTCATTGGTTGGAGAGGGTTTCCCGTCGTGGATCTTCTCTGGTTTGGAATATTTAGGTTGTAATTGATGCGCGATTTGAGCTGTGATGGGATTACTCGATTACCTTTCCGTGTAGGTCTAGTTGTTTTCACGCGAGGATGCGCCAATTAGTGTTCGATCCGTGCGACCCTTCTGAATTGGTCAGGAACATGAACTGTGACAAGACCATCCAGTGATTCGTTGCTTGCAAACAACAGCTAGTAAATCGGTCACCGTGGGGGCGGGGACATGAGATTCAGAGAAGAGATGCTACTGCCTGCCTATACTAGTTCATATGTATCCAGCCGCCTAGATCTACCATACTCACCTCGTGTCACTGTGCTACTAGTAGTTCCTAGGCCATTAGCTCCTGCTTGCTTTTTTTGCTGCACAATGCTCATTTTGCTGCTAGTGTCCATTTAGTAGTTTTTTTACTATGTTTTGGCCTAGTTTTGTTCACGTGTATAATAAGCATCCTGAATGCTCATTTAGCAGTGTATTAATAACACTGCTAGTTTTGTTCACGTGTATTCAGATTAATACATTGTGTTATTAAAGTGCACAATGCTCATCCTGTTGGCTACTTGTCGATGTTCTCCGCATAACTATAGGCTACCATGTCTTTTCCACTTTCCTTTTCGCTTTCTGTAATGCTAACTTGACGGTAACCCTATAGTTTGTTGGCTGTTGCAACCCAGCAGCGGCACTTCCATTTTAACGCATGTACTAGTGTGCTAAAACTTGCAAAAGACACAAATCTTGAGCTTTCTTTATCGGCTTGTTGCTGCTGCTCCTTGTGTACAATGATTGATGTTTCTCTAGTTAGTGTTGTAGAGGAAGAAAGAGGGTGTATTTATATTACTTGCTTCTACTGCTTATATAGACATGTATGTATGTTTACTTCATTTCTTCTTTGTCTCTCCGATCCCCTCCTAATGAATTTGTTTGTTCGATTTGGATTAGCAGTCTCGTCCCTAGACCAGATGTTCAAGTACAGCCCCATCCACCGCATCGACCTGGAGTCAGGTATGTACTCGTCTTGTTGAACAAATCGGACAGATGCTTCATGGCCTAATGCTTGATGCTAAGCGTCAATACATGGATCTGTAGCGGTCCAGATGAAGAGCATGATTTGATTTGTTTGGGTTTGAATTGATCGTGTGCGTGTGTGTGTGTGTGTGTGTCTACAGGGGAGCATGCTTAAGTTACTACTGTACTGCTCTTTTATGTCCTGCTACAGTTTGACACTATTAATAAGGCTTGTTGGACATGTCATGGTTCAAGCCTTTGTCTTTTTTAGCATCAACAAATGTTTATCTACTGTAAATTACTATCAATTAGGATACAACAGTAACTATAACAGCAGTAACTGTTTGGAGAAATGACTCCAAACAGAGTTGCATAATTACCAATGATACATTTTTTTCTAATTTTTGCATGAGAGCAAACTGGTTTAGCTAGCTGGACTATGCGGCCATGAATCAGGAAGTGGCATATTCAGATTTACTAATAGAAAAATCTATTAAAAACTTTAAATTTGTCTGCTAGAGATAGCAGTATCGATTGTACCTGTTAAACAAGCATCAATTCTTCCTGGAATGTTTGTCTATCAGCTAGTATGATTGTACCTGTTAAACAAGCATAATTAACATCTTTCTCAGGGTGCTAAAGTCACATACTCTTGGGTTCCATGTTAAAACAAACTAATGGCTATATATCTTAGTAATATTAAACAAATCTATATGGTTGTTGATGATATATCTTAGTAATTTTAGTTTTGCCTTCATGTGATGATGCAGGTGCCCAGTTTGTGCTCGCTACCGAAGGAGCTCCATGTTGAAGAAGATTGAAGACACTTGTAGATCTATAGGGTTAACACCAGGACACTGTATCACGTGTAGAGCTTGTAGAGCTTGTATATGTTAGAGCTTATTATGTGTAGAGCTTGTAAAGTATATGTTATTTGTACAATAGGAGCTCTGTACTGAATCTGGCTGATAATATTTGGAGTATTATGTGTGTGTTTTGTTTGTGCCAATTTAAATACTGGTTATTTATTTACTGTTAAATTGAAATATGAAGAATATGAACTTGCTAGCTGGGACCCACATACCTGAACCTGACATCTGGGACCCATTTGACTAGTGGACCTTTTTTATATTACAAAAAAACTAAAACTTTCTAGCGGAAAAGGCCACGGCCCAAAAATGAGAAGGCTTAATTGTTGGGCTTGGCCCATCTACCTAGCCAAAATTAATATGAGAAAAAACACTAATAGGCTGAATTAATGGGCTAGGCCCATGTAGAAAACCGAATTGGACCGGGCTGGATCTTGTGCCACATCAGCTTGCCACGCTGGATGCCTACGTGGCCTGGGGAGGTTGCTAGTGACCAAAACAGAACAATAGGCTTATTTTGGTCGTAAACGTCTTCGACCATTCCCGAAGAAAGGTCGCTATAGTCAGTTTATGACCGCCAGCTTTTGACCTTCTGTTTTTGGTCATCATGATCTCCATCATCGTGTCTCCATGAAGTTGCTCGCCAACTATTACTTCTACTACTATGGCTAACGCGTTTAGCAATAAAGTAAAGTAATTTACATGGCGTTTCTCAATGACACGCAGGTCATACAAAAAATAAAGACAACTCCTATGGCTCCTGCCGGTTGTCATACTCATCGACATGCAAGTCGTGATTCCTATTACAATAGCATGAACATCTCATACATCACATATATATCATTCATCATTCATCACAACTTTGGCCATATCATATCACAAAGCACTTGCTGCAAAAACAAGTTAGACGTCCTCTAATTGTTGTTGCAAGTTTTACGTGGCTGAAATAGGGTTCTAACAAGAACGTTTTCTTACCTACGTGAAAGCCACAACGTGATTTGTCAACTTCTATTTACCCTTCATAAGGACCCTTTTCATTGAATCCGCTCCAACTAAAGTAGGAGAGACAGACACCCGCCAGCCACCTTATGCAACTAGTGCATGTTAGTCGGTGGAACCGGTCTCACGTAAGCGTACGTGTAAGGTTGGTCCGGGCCGCTTCATCCCACAATACCGCTGAAGCAAGATAAGACTAGTAGCGGCAAGAAAGTTGACAACATCTACGCCCACAACAAATTGTGTTCTACTCGCGCAAGAAGAACTACGCATAGACCTAGCTCATGATGCCACTGTTGGGGAACGTTGCAGAAAACAAAAAATTTCCTACGGTTTCACCAAGATCCATCTATGAGTTCATCTAGCAACGAGTCATCGGATGCATCTACATACCTTTGTAGATCGCGAGCGGAAGCGTTCAAAGAACGGGGATGATGTAGTCGAACACGACGTGATCCAAATCACCGATGACCAAGCGCCGAACGGACGGCACCTCCGCGTTCAACACACGTACGGGACGGGAGACGTCTCCTCCTTCTTGATCCAGCAAGGGAAGAGGAGAGGTTGAGGAAGATGGCTCCAGCAGCAGCACGACGGCGTGGTGGTGGTGGAGCTGCAGTACTCCGACAGGGCTTCGCCGAGCTCTACGGAGGAGGAGGAGGAGGTGTTGGAGAGGGAGAGGGAGGCACCAAAGATGTGTTATTAGAGGCCCTCCTTCCCCACTATATATAGGGAGTCCAAAGGGGGGGGCGCCGGCCCTAGGAGATCCAATCTCCTAGGGGGGTGCGGCCAAGGGAGGATTCCCTCCCCCCCCCAAGGCACCTAGGGGTGCCTTCCCCTTGTGGGACTCTTCCCTTTTTGCAACCCTAGGCGCATGGGCCTCTTGGGGCTGGTGCCCTTGGCCCATGTAGGCCAAGGCGCACCCCCTACAGCCCATGTGGCCCCCCGGGGCAGGTGGCCCCCCGGGGCAGGTGGCCCCACCCGGTGGACCCCCGGGACCCTTCCGGTGGTCCCGGTACAATACCGGTGACCCCGAAACTTGTCCCGATGCCCGAAATAGCACTTTCTATATATAATTCTTTACCTCCGGACCATTCCGGAACTCCTCGTGACGTCCGGGATCTCATCTGGGACTCCGAACAACATTCGGGTTACTGCATATACATATCCCTACAACCCTAGCGTCACCGAACCTTAAGTGTGTAGACCCTACGGGTTCGGGAGACATGCAGACATGACCGAGACGACTCTCCGGTCAATAACCAACAGCGGGATCTGGATACCCATGTTGGCTCCCACATGCTCCTCGATGATCTCATCGGATGAACCATGATGTCGAGGATTCAAGCAACCCGTATACAAGTCCCTTTGTCAGTCGGTATGTTACTTGCCCGAGATTCGATCGTCGGTATCCCAATACCTCGTTCAATCTCGTTACCGGCAAGTCACTTTACTCGTACCGTAATGCATGATCCCGTGACCAGACACTTGGTCACTTTGAGCTCATTATGATGATGCATTACCGAGTGGGCCCAGTGATACCTCTCCGTCATACGGAGTGACAAATCCCAGTCTTGATCCGTGTCAACCCAACAGACACTTTCAGAGATACCCGTAGTCTACCTTTATAGTCACCCAGTTACGTTGTGACGTTTGGTATACCCAAAGCACTCCTACGGTATCCGGGAGTTACACGATCTCATGGTCTAAGGAAAGGATACTTGACATTGGAAAAAATCTAGCAAACGAACTATACGATCTTGAGCTATGTTTAGGATTGGGTCTTGTCCATCACATCATTCTCCTAATGATGTGATCTCGTTATCAATGACATCCAATGTCCATAGTCAGGAAACCATGACTATCTGTTGATCAACGAGCTAGTCAACTAGAGGCTTACTAGGGACATGTTGGTGTCTATTATTCACACATGTATTACGATTTCCGGATAACACAATTATAGCATGAACAAAGACAATTATCATGAACAAGGAAATATAATAATAAGGCTTTTATTATTGCGTCTAGGGCATATTTCCAACAGTCTCCCACTTGCACTAGAGTCAATAATCTAGTTACATTGTGATGAATCGAACACCCATGGAATTCTGGTGTTGATCATGTTTTGCTCTAGGGAGAGGTTTAGTCAACGGATCTGCTACATTCAGGTCCGTATGAACTTTACAAATATCTATGTCTCCATCTTGAACATTTTCACGAATGGAGTTGAAGCGACGCTTGATGTGCCTTGTCTTCTTGTGAAACCTGGGCTCCTTGGCAAGTGCAATAGCTCCAGTGTTGTCACAAAAGAGTTTGATTGGCCCCGACGCATTGGGTATGACTCCTAGGTCGGTGATGAACTCCTTCACCCAAATTGCTTCATGTGCTGCCTCCGAGGCTGCCATGTACTCCGCTTCACATGTAGATCCCGCCACGACGCTTTGCTTGCAACTGCACCAGCTTACTGCCCCACCATTCAAAATATACACGTATCCGGTTTGTGACTTAGAGTCATCCAGATCTGTGTCGAAGCTAGCGTCGACGAAACCCTTTACGACGAGCTCTTCGTCACCTCCATAAACGAGAAACATTTCCTTAGTCCTTTTCAGGTACTTCAGGATATTCTTGACCGCTGTCCAGTGTTCCTTGCCGGGATTACTTTGGTACCTACCTACCAAACTTACGGCAAGGTTTACATCAGGTCTGGTACACAGCATGACATACATAATAGAACCTATGGCTGAGGCATAGGGGATGACACTCATCTCTTCTATATCTTCTGCCGTGGTCGGACATTGAGCTGAGCTCAATTTCACACCTTGTAACACAGGTAAGAACCCCTTCTTAGACTGATCTATATTGAACTTCTTCAATATCTTATCAAGGTATGTGCTTTGTGAAAGACCTATGAGGCGTCTCGATCTATCTCTATAGATCTTGATGCCTAATATATAAGCAGCTTCTCCAAGGTCCTTCATTGAAAAACTCTTATTCAAGTAGGCCTTGATGTTGTCCAAGAGTTCTATATCATTTCCCATCAAAAGTATGTCATCTACATATAATATGAGAAATGCTACAGAGCTCCCACTCACTTTCTTGTAAACGCAGGCTTCTCCATAAGTCTGTGTAAACCCAAACGCTTTGATCATCTCATCAAAGCGAATGTTCCAACTCCGAGATGCTTGCACCAGCCCATAAATCTAGCGTTGGAGCTTGCACACCTTGTCAGCATTCTTAGGATCGACAAAACCTTCCGGCTGCATCATATACAATTCTTCCTTAAGGAAACCATTAAGGAATGCCGTTTTGACGTCCATTTGCCATATCTCATAATCATAGAATGCGGCAATTGCTAACATGATTCGGACGGACTTCAGCTTCGCTACCGGTGAGAAAGTCTCATCGTAGTCAACCCCTTGAACTTGTCGATAACCCTTAGTGACAAGCCGACCTTTATAGATGGTCACATTACCATCCGTGTCTGTCTTCTTCTTAAAGATCCATTTATTTTCTATGGCTCGCCGCTCAACGGGCAAGTCAGTCAAAGTCCATACTTCGTTTTCATACATGGATCCTATCTCGGATTTCATGGCTTCCAGCCATTTGTCGGAATCCGGGCCCGCCATCGCTTCCTCATAGTTCGAAGGTTCACCGTTGTCTAACAACATGATTTCCAAGACAGGGTTGCCGTACCATTCTGGTGCGGAACGTGTCCTCGTGGACCTACGAATTTCAGTAGGAGCTTGATCAGAAGTATCTTGATCATCATCATTAACTTCCTCTCTAGTCGGTGCAGGCACCTCAGGAACATTTTCTTGAGTTGCGCCATTTACCGGTTCAAGAGGTAATACTTCATCAAGTTCTACTTTCCTCCCACTTACTTCTTTCGAGAGAAACTCCTTCTCTAGAAAGGATCCATTCTTGGCAACAAAGATCTTGCCTTCGGATCTGAGGTAGAAGGTATACCCGATAGTTTCTTTAGGGTATCCTATGAAGACGCATTTTTCCGACTTGGGTTCAAGCTTTTCAAGTTGAAGTTTCTTGACATAAGCATCGCATCCCCAAACTTTCAGAAACGACAGCTTAGGTTTCTTCCCAAACCATAATTCATACGGTGTCGTCTCAACGGATTTCGACGGAGCCCTATTTAAAGTGAATGCGGCAGTCTCTAAAGCATATCCCCAAAAAGATAGCGGTAAATCGGTAAGAGACATCATAGATCGCACCATATCTAATAGAGTGCGATTACGATGTTCGGACACACCATTACGCTGAGGTGTTCCAGGCGGCGTGAGTTGTGAAACTATTCCACATTTTCTTAAGTGTGTGCCAAATTCGTGACTCAAGTATTCTCCTCCACGATCTGATCGCAAAAACTTGATTTTCCTGTCGCGTTGATTCTCAACCTCACTCTGAAATTCTTTGAACTTTTCAAAGGTTTCAGACTTGTGTTTCATTAAGTAGACATACCCATATCTACTCAAATCATCAGTGAGGATGAGAACATAACGATAGCCACCGCGAGCCTCAACACTCATTGGACCGCACACATCAGTATGTATGATTTCCAATAAGTTGGTTGCTCGCTCCATTGTTCCTGAGAATGGAGTCTTGGTCATTTTACCCATGAGGCATGGTTCGCACGTGTCAAATGATTCATAATCAAGAGACTCTAAAAGTCCATCTGCATGGAGCTTCTTCATGCGTTTGACACCTATGTGACCAAGGCGGCAGTGCCACAAGTATGTGGGACTATCATTATCAACCTTACATCTTTTGGTACTCACATTATGAACATGTGTAGCATTACGTTCGAGATTCATAAAGAATAAACCATTCACCATCGGAGCATGACCATAAAACATATCTCTCATATAAATAGAACAACCATTATTATCGGATTTAAATGAGTAGCCATCTCGAATTAAACGAGATCCCGATTCAATGTTCATGCTCAAAGCTGGCACTAAATAACAATTATTAAGGTTTAAAACTAATCCCGAAGGTAAATGTAGTGGTAGCGTGCCGACGGCGATCACATTGACCTTGGAACCATTCCCGACGCGCATCGTCACCTCGTCCTTTGCCAGTCTCCGCTTATTCCGCAGCTCCTGCTTTGAGTTACAAATGTGAGCAACTGCACCGGTATCAAATACCCAGGAGCTACTACGACTACTGGTAAGGTACACATCAATTACATGTATATCACATATACCTTTTGTTTTGCCGGCCTTCTTGTCCGCTAAGTATTTGGGGCAGTTCCGCTTCCATTGACCACTTCCCTTGCAATAAAAGCACTCAGTCTCGGGCTTGGGTCCATTCTTTGGCTTCTTCCCGGCAGCTTGCTTGCCGGGCGCGGCAACTCCCTTGCCGTCCTTCTTGGAGTTCTTTTTACCCTTGCCCTTCTTGAACTTAGTGGTTTTATTCACCATCAACACTTGATGTTCCTTCTTGACTTCTACCTCCGCTGATTTCAGCATTGAAAATAATTCAGGAATGGTCTTTTCCATCCCCTGCATGTTGAAGTTCATCACGAAGCTCTTGTAGCTTGCTGGAAGCGACTGGAGGATTCTGTCAATGACCGCATCATCCGGGAGATTAACTCCCAGTTGAGTCAAGCGGTTATGTAACCGAGACATAGTGAGTATGTGCTCACTGACAGAACTATTTTCCTCCATCTTACAGCCGAAGAATTTGTCGGAGACTTCATATCTATCGACCCGAGCATGAGCTTGAAAAACCATTTTCAGCTCTTCGAACATCTCATATGCTCCATGTCTCTCAAAACACTTTTGGAGCCCCAGCTCTAGGCTGTAAAGTATGCCGCACTGAACGAGGGAGTAGTCATCAACACGTGTCTGCCAAGCGTTCATAACGTCTTGGTTCTGTGGGACGGGAGCATCACCTAGCGGTGCTTGTAGGACATATTCTTTCTTGGCAGCTATGAGGATGATCATCAGGTTCCAGACCCAGTCCGTATAGTTGCTGCCATCGTCTTTTAGCTTGGTTTTCTCTAGGAACGCGTTGAAGTTGAGGACTACGTTGGCCATTTGATCTACAAGACATATTGTAAATGCTTTAGACTAATTTCATGATAATTAAGTTCATCTAATCAAATTATTCAATGAACTCCCACTTAGATAGACACCCCTCTTCTAGTCATCTAAGTATAACATGATCCGAGTTAACTAGGCCGTGTCCGATCATCACGTGAGACGGACTAGTCAACATCGGTGAGCATCTTCATGTTGATCGTATCTTCTATACGACTCATGCTCGACCTTACGGTCTTCTGTGTTCCGAGGCCATGTCTGTACATGCTAGGCTCGTCAAGTCAACCTAAGTGTTTGCATGTGTAAATCTGTCTTACACCCATTGTATGTGAACGTTAGAATCTAACACCCGATCATCACGTGGTGTTTCGAAACAACGAACTGTCGCAACGGTGCACAGTTAGGGGGAACACTTTCTTGAAATTATTATGAGGGATCATCTTATTTACTACCGTTGTTCTAAGTAAACAAGATGCAAAAACATGATAAACATCACATGCAATCAAATAATAATAGTGACATGATATGGCCAATATCACATAGCTCCTTTGATCCCCATCTTGGGGCTCCATGATCATCTTGTCACCGGCACGACACCATGATCTCCATCATCATGATCTCCATCATCGTGTCTCCATGAAGTTGCTCGCCAACTATTACTTCTACTACTATGGCTAACGCGTTTAGAAATAAAGTAAAGTAATTTACATGGCGTTTCTCAATGACACGCAGGTCATACAAAAAATAAAGACAACTCCTATGGCTCCTGCCGGTTGTCATACTCATCGACATGCAAGTCGTGATTCCTATTACAATAGCATGAACATCTCATACATCACATATATATCATTCATCATTCATCACAACTTTGGCCATATCATATCACAAAGCACTTGCTGCAAAAACAAGTTAGACGTCCTCTAATTGTTGTTGCAAGTTTTACGTGGCTGAAATAGGGTTCTAGCAAGAACGTTTTCTTACCT
>NC_053023.1:730573298-730671812 GCF_003073215.2 Triticum urartu | reverse complement strand
CGCACTGTGGCATAGTGCGCCATTACTAGTTTAAACTAGTAATGGCGCACTTTGCAATGGTGCGCCATTAGTAGTTTTGCAAAAAAAAGAATAAAAAAATACAGTAGTGGCGCACTCCATGGCTAGTGCACCATTAATAGGTAGAACTACTAATGGCGCACTTTGCCAGGATGCGCCATTAGTATGTTTGGAAAAATGAAAAAAAATTGTTACTTGTGGCGCACCTTGTGCCTGGTGCGCCATTAGTGTCTTCCACACTAATGGCGCATCACCACATGGTGCGCCATTAGTATATAGTACTGGCGCACCACTTCTCTGGTGCGCCATTAGTGTCAATTTCATCTATAGCCCTTTTCATAGTAGTGTCCATTTCCATGCTGCCACGTGAGCACTAATCTTGCTCTCGCACGGTTTTCCGTCGCTCTCTTTTTTTCATGGCAGCGCCGCCTCTGCTTCCCAATCTCTAGCCCTCCCGGCCTCCCCCTTCATCTTCTCTAGAGTCCATTAAATCGCATAGTGTTGAAATCGTGGAAGTGGAAAGGATCCAGCTCTGTATTTACACGGGGGCATCGATCGATAACATCAGAGCCAACAAGATGAGACGTCGAGGTCGAGATTGAAGTCAAGAATCAGACAGGCGGCAGAGGCGGAGCGACGACTCCCCGGCGTGGCGGCCTCCTTCCTCGGCGGTCGTGGTTCAGGTAAAGGTTCATACAGTTGGCAGAGGTGGAGCGACGGCTCTCCGGCGTGGCGGCCTCCTCGGCGGTCATGGTTCAGGTAAAGGGTAGGACCGGCGGTAGACACAGAGCAATGGCTTGCCGGCAAGGCGGCTTTCTTGGTGGTCGTGCTCCAGCCGTTGGCGTTGCTGCTCGCAACCGTGGCCTCCTAATCACACCGGCCGGTCAACCACGTCAGTTCACAACCGGCCGCTGCCTGCTTCTCATGGATGCTTACATTTCCTGCACATTTGCTGCGTGCTTAACTCAAGCATGCGTCCATCCTCTTATTCTCCTTTGATGCAGGGCTCCGCGGCGCTCTGTCCCACGTACTACCATCACCATCCATAGATCACTGGATCGACTAGAGTGCACTGCAACAAGCAGTAGCATCAGCCGATGGAATTCTTGGCTTGGTCAAAAGGAGGAGAGCTGCTGCCTTAGATACTTTTTTGAGACAACTGCATCATGATACGTTGCAATGTGAAGAGACACTAGCAGTCAAGAGCCAAGGGCATATGTACAGTTGTACACCCAAGAAATCCAAGATACCAGTTAACACTTTCAAGTTTTAGACTTGTTATAGATCTGATATTTGCTCTAACAGGATGCATCACTCATGTTAACTAAATTTCTTTGTGATATTGTACGATGCTACCATCCACTAGAGGTAACTCTTGCTGCACCATTTTGTTGGTATGATTGCCTTAATTTGTAGACTGTATTGGCCATCGCTAAATAAGAGATCTGAAGAAATTACCCTACAAAAAAGGCACAATTCTCTTTTGATTGCCATCGCTAGATAAGAGATCTGAAGAAATTACCCTACAAAAAATGCACAATTCTCTTTTGATCATATGACGTCCATAATCTGTTTTGTGTTTTCAACACATCTTCTATTTTTGTAATTACTGATGTGTTCTGAACTTATTTCTAAATAATCAAAATATCTTGGTGTTTGCAGGTTACTTTTTTCTGGGTTACAGGGGGAAAAGCTTTTGTCTGGATTAGTACTCTTACAATCTTGCTCTCGGCATCATCAACTCTTCTTACACACCATTCCTTTTCCACTTTTCAAGTGTCACCGTTCTATTCCTATTAATATAGAAGATTGTTTGTTGTCTTTGCCAGATGAAATAATCAGTGAGCTATGATGCGAGCAACTAAGAATCATTACCACCTTCCAAGAAAATCATTAATGCCTATTTGATTTGTGGTCTATTTATTTGTTCTTTGTGGGCGAGAAGTTTCTGATGCACCAATGCTTGGTGGGGTCACTATATTTTGTCAATGGGAACTGAAACCACTAATGTTCATGCGTTTTTGAAAGGAAATGTTATGTATGTTATGTATATTGTTCAATCTCATGAAGTAGTTATATTTTAGATGAGAGATGACAAGGTTATCAAGAATATTTCATTTGTGGATTTACCTAATATACCCCTTTTTCTTGCTACAGTTCCTGCAACAACGTGCGGGGTATCATCTAGTATAAATAAAGAATGAGTTCATTACAGTACCTTGAAGTGGTCTTTTGTTTTCTTTCGCTAACGGAGCTCATGAGTTTTCTACTTTATGTTTTGTGTTGTGAAGTTTTCAAGTTTTGGGTGAATTCTTGTGATGGATTATGGAACAAGGAGTGGCAAGAGCCTAAGCTTGGGGATTCCCATGGCACCCCCAAGATAATCTGAGGACACCAAAAAGTCAAAGCTTGGGGATGCCCCGGATGGCATCCCCTCTTTCGCCCACTTCCATCGGTAATTTACTTGGAGCTATATTTTTATTCACCAACATGATATGTGTTTTGCTTGGAGCGTCTTGTATTATTTGTGTCTTTGTGTATTAGTATGCCACAATCATCCTTGTTGTACACACCTTTTGAAAGAGCCATACATGAATTAAAATTTGATAGAATACTCTATGTGCTTCACTTATATCTTTTGAGCTATGTAGTTTTGCTCTATGTGCTTCACGTATATCTTTTAGCGTTATAATTTTGCTCTATGTGCTTCACGTATATCTTTTAGCATTATAATTTTGGTGGTGGATTTGTATTAAAGAAACTACTGATCTCTCATGCTTCACTTAAATTATTTTGAGAGTCTCTTAATAGCATGGTAATTTGCTTAATAATAATATGCTTGGTATTCAAGATTTGTGAACCTTTCTTTTGAGTGTGTTGAATACTAAGAAAAGATTGAAACATGATAATTGTTTTGAGATATGGAAGTGATAATATTAAAGTCATGCTAGTTGAGTAGTTGTGAATTTAAAGAATAGTTGTGTTAAAGTTTGTGATTCCCGTAGCATGCACGTATGGTGAACTGTTATGTGATGAAGTCGGAGCATGATTTATTTATTGATTGTCTTCCTTATGAGTGGCGGTCGGGGACGAGCAATGGTATTTTCCTACCAATCTATCCCCCTAGGAGCATGCGTGTAATACTTTGCTTTGATAACTTCTAGATTTTTGCAATAAGTATATGAGTTCTTTATGACTAATGTTGAGTCCATGGATTATACGCACTCTCACCCTTCCACCTTTGCTAGCCTCTCTAATACCGCGCACTTTTCGCCGGTATCATACACCCACCATATACCTTCCTCAAAACAGCCACCATACCTACCTATTATGGCATTTCCATAGCCATTCCGAGATATATTGCCATGCAACTTTCCACCGTTCCATTTATTATGACACACTCCATCATTGTCATATTGCATATTCCGGTACACCGCCGGAGGCATTCATATAGAGTCATATTTTGTTCTAAGTATTGAGTTCTAAGAAAAATAAAAGTGTCATGATCATCATTATTAGAGCATTGTCCCAGTGAGGAAAGAATGATGGAGACTATGATTCCCCCATAAGTCGGGATGAGACTCCGGACGAAAAATAAAATAAAAAAAGAGGCCAAAGAAGCCCAAATAAAAAGAGGCCAAAAAAAAGAGAAAAGGCCCAAATAAAAATAAAAATAAAAAGAGAGAAAAAGAGAGAAGGGACAATGTTACTATCCTTTTACCACACTTGTGCTTCAAAGTAGCACCATGATCTTCATAGTAGAGAATCTCTCATGTTATCACTTTCATATACTAGTGGGAATTTTACATTATAGAACTTGGCTTGTATATTCCAATGATGGGCTTCCTCAAAATGCCCTAGGTCTTCGTGAGCAAGCAAGTTGGATGCACACCCACTTAGTTTCTTTTGATGAGCTTTAATATACTTATAGCTCTAGTGCATCCGTTGCATGGCAATCCCTACTCACTCACATTGATATCTATTTATGGGCATCTCCATAGCCCGTTGATACGCCTAGTTGATGTGAGACTATCTTCTCCTTTTTGTCTTCTCCACAACCACCATTCTATTCCACCTATAGTGCTATATCCATGGCTCACGCTCATGTATTGCGTGAAGATTGAAAAAGATTTGAAAAAGTTAGAGTATGAAACAATTGCTTGGCTTGTCATCGGGGTTGTGCATGATTTAAATACTTTGTGTGGTGAAGATAGAGCATAGCCAGACTATATGATTTTGTAGGGATAACTTCCTTTGGCCGTGTTATTTTGAGAAGACATAATTGCTTTGTTAGTATGCTTGAAGTATTATTATTTTTATGTCAATATAAAATTTTGTCTTGAATCTTTCGAATCTGAATATTCATATCACAATTAAGAAGATTTGCATTGAAATTATGCCAAGTAGCACTCCGCATCAAAAATTCTCTTCTTATCATTTACCTACTCCAGGACGAGCAGGAATTAAGCTTGGGGATGCATGATACGTCTCCAACGTATCTATAATTTTTGATTGCTCCATGCTATATTATCTACTGTTTTGGACTATATTGGGCTTTATTTTCCACTTTTATATTATTTTTGGGACTAACCTATTAACCAGAGGCCTAGCCCAGAATTGCTGTTTTTTTTGCCTATTTCAGTGTTTCGAAGAAACGGAGTATCAAACGGAGTCCAAGCGGAATGAAACCTTCGGGAACGTGATTTTATCACCGAACGTGATCCAGGAGACTTGGACCCTACGCCAAGGCATCAGAGAGGCAGTCACGAGGGTGGGGGCGCACCCCTCCCTAGGGCGCGCCCCCTGCCTCGTGGGCCCCTCGGAGCTCCATCGATGTACTTCTTCCTCCTATATATACATACATACCCCCAATCGATCAGATATGGAGCCAAAAACCTAATTCCACCGCCGCAAACTTTCTATATCCACGAGATCCCATCTTGGGGCCTGTTCCAGAGCTCCGTCGGAGAGGGCCGTCATCACGGAGGGCTTCTACATCATCATAGCCTCTTCGATGAAGTGTGAGTAGTTTACCTCAGACCTTCAGGTCCATGGTTAGTAGCTAGATGGCTTCTTCTCTCTTTTTGGATCTCAATACAAAGTTCTCCCCCTCTCTTGTGGAGATCTATTCGATGTAATCTTCTTTTTGCGGTGTGTTTGTTGAGACCGATGAATTGTGGGTTTATGATCAAGTCTATCTATGAATAATATTTGAGTCTTCTCTGAATTCTTTTATGTATGATTGGTTATCTTTGCAAGTCTCTTCGAATTATCCGTTTGGTTTGGCCAACTAGATTGGTAGTTCTTGCCATGGGAGAAGTGCTTAGCTTTGGGTTCGATCTTGCGGTGTCCTTTCCCAGTGATAGAAGGGGCAGCAAGGCACGTATTGTATCGTTGCCATCGAGGATAACAAGATGGGGTTTATTTCATATTGCATGAATTTATCTCTCTACATCATGTCATCTTGCTTAAGGTGTTACTCTGTTCTTATGAACTTAATACTCTAGATGCATGCTGGATAGCGGTCGATGTGTGGAATAATAGTAGTTGATGCAGGCAGGAGTCGGTCTACTTGTCTCGGACGTGATGCCTATATACATGATCATACCTAGATGTTCTCATAACTATGCTCAATTTTGTCAATTGCTCAACATTAATTTGTTCACCCATCGTAAAATACTTATGCTCTTGAGAGAAGCCACTAGTGAAACCTATGGCCCCCGGGTCTATTTTCCATCATATTAATCTTCCAACACTTAGCTATTTTCATTACCTTTTATTTTACTTTGCATCTTTATCATAAAAATACCAAAAATATTATCTTATCATATCTATCAGATCTCACTCTCATAAGTGACCGTGTAGGGATTGACAACCCCTTATCGCGTTGGTTGCGAGGATTTATTTGTTTTGTGTAGGTGCGAGGGACTCGCGCGTAGCCTCCTACTAGATTGATACCTTGGTTCTCAAAAACTGAGGGAAATACTTATGCTACTTTGCTGCATCACCGTTTCCTCTTCAAGGGAAAACAAACACAGTGCTCAAAGAGGTAGCAGTATTGAGATACCGACGATCGAATCTCGGGCAAGTAACATACCGATGACAAAGGGAACAACGTATGTTGTTATGCGGTTTGACCAATAAAGATCTTCGTAGAATATTTAGGAGCCAATATGAGCATCCAAGTTCCACTATTGGTTATTGACCGGAGACATGTCTCGGTCATCTCTACATAGTTCTCGAACCCATAGGGTCTGCATGCTTAACGTTCGTGCCAATCGGTATTACGAGTTTATGTGTTTTGATATACCGTAGATAGTTCGGTGTCCCGGATATGATCACGGCCATGACGAGGAGTCTCGAAATGGTCGAGACATAAAGATTGATATATTGGATGACTATATTTGGACACCGGATGAGTTCCAGGGGTCACAGGATATTTATTGGAGTGCCAGATGGGTTATCGAAACCCCCGGGGGAAATAATGGGCCAACATGGGCCTTGTGGGAGAGATAGAGGAGAGGGCCTAGGGCTGGCCGCTGCCGGGGTTGCTGATCCACGAGCACCTATGGGACCGGCGGACCGGGTCCCTTTCGGTTCGGCGGGGGCGGAGGTCGCGCAAAGAGCAGATCGAGGCGAAGCACGTGAGCGATTTACCCAGGTTTGGGCCGCACGGATGCGTAAAACCCTACTCCTGCTTTGTGGTTTGTATTGATTTCTAGCTCGGGAGCGCGGAGTGCTATAGTGCACACCGGCGGCTAGCAAGACCGAGCGTGAGTGTTGGAACTGGCTAACCCCCTCCCCCGTTGCACACGGGCCTCCTTTTATATGCTCAAGGGGTTACCCACAGGTGGCAACGGAGGTAAAGGGCAAAAATGGAAAGGTGCTGTGGTAGGTACAGCTACCTGTCACAGTGTATCATACCTAACCCTGGCGGCAGGGGACAAGGGCATTAATTGCCCGTCTGTGTCGCCTAAACAGTACCGAAATGGACCGCTAGGGACGCCACCGTTTGCCACGATGGTTATCTTGTCAGCGCCTGCTTGCCACCTCGCACCCCTAGCTGCACGGCCTCCTGCCACGTGTGCTTGGGAGGGTCCTAGAGCGACACGTTGGCAGGTGTGCTGGAGCGCGGGCATAGTGGGGGTTTCCCGCGGCAAGCTCCTTGCCGCGGTCGTCGTCTTGTCGTGTTCGGGAGCTTGTCGCTCACCGGGCCTTGCCGGGACGCGTGGCGCGTCGCGGCAAGTTTTCTTGGTATGCCTTGGGTTGGCCTTCCCGGCAAGCTCCTCTTGCCGGTCGTCCTTCCTTCCGCCAGCTCCTCTTGGGGGCCTTGGTGAATTGTTCTTGAATGGTCTTCAAAGTAGCCGCGGAGGGTCTTGGCGGCTCACCGCGGCAAGCCTTGCCGCGGGATGCTGCGACTGCCCGTGCACAAGTTCGGGATACTAGGGTACCCCTACTCTAGTTACACCGACAGGAGCCCCCGGGCCTGGGCCAGACACGGTGCCGAGCGCTGTTGGGCCAGGCCCAAAACAGTGCACGGGCACGCGCGGCCTAGGTCACGCCGCATATCTCTCCTCGTATCCACCGCGCCTCCCCGAACGGCACGCGTTGAATGCGGCGTCGTGGGGAGAGGTCATGTGTGGTTATTTTATTTGGAAATGCGGAACGTCTGCCCCCTCCCCCTTTATAAGCAGTGGAAATGGGGGCAGTTCGCATATTCGCCCGTTGCTGTTTCCAATCTCAAAAATCTCCGCCGCTCCCTTGACTCCCCAAAGCAGAGAGAGAGAGCAGCGCCCCGCCCCCCCCATTGCCACCAGCATCACCAACGCCGTCGGCCTCCTCCACTGCTTCCGCCATGGCTCCGAAAGCCGACAAGGGGAAGGTCGTGAAGTCGACCGAGGCGCAGCGGCTCGCGGCGCTGCAGAAGGAGCGGGCAGTTTTCCCCCCCAAGCTCGCCACGAAGGAGCTGAAGGAGAAGTACTACCTCTTCTGGTCGGCGGAGACGCGCGCGCATCCGCGCACAAAGGTACTCCCCGCCTTTGCTTGGAAGAAGGCTCCGAACGGATCCCCCTTTTTCGCTCTGTTCTTCTACTGCGGGCTCTGCCCGCCTTTCTCTGATTTCTTCTGCGACATCATGAATACCTATGGGTTCCATCTCCTTGACTTCACCCCCAATGCCGTCCTCACCATGGCAGTTTTCGCACACCTCTGCGAAAACTTTGTCGGAGTCCTTCCCAACGTAGCCCTCTTCCGCCACTTCTTCATACCCCGAGTAGAAAGAGAGGAGAGCCTCTATCCGGCGGGATTGCCTGGATCTCAAGGGCCGGCAAGAAGGAGACCTATCTGGATGGAGAGTTCCGCGGCAAGTGGGAGGAGTGGAGAGCGGATTGGTGCTGGGTTGACGAAGAGGATCCGCAGCCATTCACCCCAGGCAAACCCCAGTAGCACGCGGCAGCGATTGGAGCGACATGGCTCCGGAGGACGCAGGCTGAAGATTGCCGTCACCAGGATCCTGCGCCTGAGGCTTGCCGGGCTTACTGTTGGCGCTGTTGGCGCAGACTTCCTTCGCCGCCGCATCGCCCCCCTGCAGGAACGGGGGAGGCCCACTTGGGAGTTCAAGAACGCGGCAGACATCATGAGGCTGCGGCCGGCTCAATTATAACTTCACAGTCCTGGAGCTCAACGCGATGCTGCAGGAGCTGTTCAAATATGACCCCCAGCATCCCGAGGTGTTCAGGTTGCCGGGGGGCGTCGTGCCTTTGTGCAACAATTCCGAGCTCGACCGCATCCGTGCAATGATGCCGGAGTGCGACTCGCACGGGATTGTGCCAACTTGGCAGGAGCCTGCAGACGAGGTCGTGCAGCAATTCTTCGACGACTTGGTGGAAGTGCCAATCCGCCTCGACGAGAAGGACGGCCTCACCCGCGACACCACGGATGCGAGATGGCGCTCATCGCCACTAGGTGGAGGAGGCAGCGGCAGCCGCAGCCGCGGGCGAGTTCGGGTTCACTACGGAGGAGGCCGATGCAGCAGAAGCGGCAAGCCGTGCCGAGCGAGGGGAGCCTGCCGGCAAGAAGGCTTGCCGGGCAAGACACCGAGCCGAGCGAGCCCGCCAAGGACACGAGCGGCTCGTTGCAAATCGACTCTTCTTCCACCTCGTCTTCAGACAGCCCACCAGAAGCAGAGCCTTCCCACCAAGAAGGCCTCCGCAAGGTTGGCGATGTGGCGGAGCGGCAAGCGGGCCAACAGTCGCCACGCCGCGTGACACGCTCGACCACGGCAAACACCGTTGCCGCGGGAGCGCCTCATGCTACGACGGCAACTGAGCGGAGTCTAGCCGGACCACCGCTTCAGTCCCTGCCGCTACTCACCCGCGCCAACACGGAGCGGGGTCGTCTCAGACCGCCGCCACTGCTCCCGCCAAGCGGCCAAGGGAAGCTTCTCTCCGCCTCCTCGCGCCGGGCGCGCGCCGGGCTTCGACTTCTCCGCGTTAAGCTCCGACGAGGAGAAAGAAGAGTAAGCTTCTCTTGTTGTACTTTATTTCTTCAAATCTTGCTGTTTGTCTTGTATCTCATTTGCTTTGCTTTGAATTTGTTCCTTCTCAGGACTCTGGCCCAGAGAGCGGCAAAGAGAGCCAAGGCCCGGTGATCATGTCGAGGACGAGCCCACTGCGACAGCAGGTGGCGCCCGAGACAAGCTTGCCGGACCTGGCGACTTTCCTCCATGGCAGCCCCCAGCGTAAGTGTGTGAATATATTTTCCCGGCGAGGCGCGCATGGGTACTTGTCTTTGCTGATATCTTGCTTGTTGACTTGTGTAGGAGCCGAGCAGCCCCTCCGGAGCCAAGGGAAAATCCCCCGACAAGGGAGAATTCTCCGGCAAGGGAGGGCTTCCCGGTAAGGGAGAAGTCTCGCAAGGGAGGGATCTCCGAAGGGAGAAGTCTCCGGCAAGGGAGGGTTCTCCGGCGAGGGACAACGCCAGTGGCCCCCCGACGGCGGAGACCACGACTGCAGAACCTAGTGCAGGTACTCCTCTTGCTTCAAAACTTCCCTTGGGTTCTTCTCTTGATCTTCTTGAGTTTTTGCTGGATTTTGCTTGACTCTTCCCCCTTTTTCCGGTCGTCAGATCCACCCGCTGCGGAGCAGATGGAAACCGAGGTCGCCGCTGACGAGGCAACCGGTGGTGGCGACGCCGCCGGCGCAGAGGCCGCCAAGGCAGACGCCGCGGCAACTGGCGAGGGGTCCGGCGATCGACTGACGACCTGAGGCCGCAGGAGCGCCAGGCGCTACACCGACCGCCGATCCCGTCCGCCGCTGCCGCAGCGCCAGCTCCGAGAGGAGAGCAAGCGTCCTACCTGCAAGGCCGGCGACGAGTCTTCATCAATCTACCTTGGCATCAGCTCCAAAGCGTTACGTTTGGTAGAGTGGTGTCTCTCGACGGCTAGAAGTGGTCACTTGGGAGCCTCCGCGGGGCTTGAAGCGATGTCAGGAAGGACGCGCCACAGTTCTGCTGAAGACTACGACGCTAGTGAGGCAAGTGTGCTGCTGCCAGGTTGATAGTCGCTTACTTCGAGACAAGCAACGTGGTGGTTGCTTCTTCGTAGGCTTCGTCGCGAGGGTGGAGCCTTGTGGACTCGCGCGGAACGATTACGGGTCCCGGAAGCCCTCGGGATCCCTGGCGGAGAGATGGCCGGCTCGTTGAAGCACTAGAAGGCCTTCTCCTCGAACTGGCGACCGAGGAAGCGCCGCCAGCGACTTGCCGCTGTGACTAGCGCGCAGAGAGGGCGAGCTGCGTGCGGAAGGTAGTCAATCGTCGACGCACGAGGAGGAGCTTGCTCGCATAGGAGAAGGCTTGCGCGGAGCCTCACAGCAAGCGTGACGCTGCCGCCGCGTTGGCGCCAAGTGAGAGTTGAAGACGAACGTGGCTGCAGCTAGAACGATCTCGCCGAGAAGCAGGGAGAGAGCTCAGCGTCGCCAGGCTCCCAACGTGGATCTTGAGTTGAAGCTAACCACTGACCAAGACTCTGGACAGCGCCAAGAAGCGGAGGCGGCCTTGAAGGAGGAAGTCAAGGCCGACAAGGCGCTGCTGGAGAGCGCTCGCCACGCCCAGAACGCCTTCAGGGAGACTGTGACGCACTGGACGGAGAGTCTTGTGACGCCGCCACGGACACGACAAGGAGCTGGCGCAACTGGGGATGAGATCTCGGGTATTCCACCGACGACAACCTCCAACCCAGCGCCAAGCTCGTCCTGTTCTTCAAGGGCGTGGCGACGGCCCTTCAGCGACTCCGAGAGAGGATCCCCAAGAACTAGCTGACGAGTCGCGCGAAATCTGCGCAGGAGCCCTCGAGAAAGTGTTGATGAAGGTGGCCTTCCGCAATCCGGGCATCCGCCTCACCAACATCCTCAGGTCCTTGCCGCCAGAAGCTGATCTGGAGGAGCTCAAGGCCCTTGTCGCACCCATTGTGGACAAGGTGAGCGGGAACAAGCGGGTCGAAGGCGATCGCGCAGATTAGGCCGCTCATTTCTTCTTTTCTTGTCGCTGCCCATCATGTCATGAAAACAATTTATCAGAGCTGCGACAAGCTATTTCTGTAATATAACTTTATTCTGGGTATTATTTGCAATGTTACTCCCTTTACTTGACTCTTTGCTTTGTATGTTTTTGCCCTACGCTTTTAGGGAACTTGCCGGTGCAGGCATCTGAGCCGCGAGCGCTGAGTGCGGAACGTCAGCAGCCTGCTGGCGGTGCCGCTACCGGCAAGAAACCTTGTCGCAACTAGTTGCAGCTCACTTAAGTTGCTGAGCGAACTCGAAACAAAGTAAGGGCGCTGGCGGCTCACTTAAGTTGCTGAGCGGACTCGAAGCAAAGTAAGGGCGCTAGCAGCTCACTTAAGTTGTTGAGCGGACTCGAAACAAAGTAAGCGGTGCAACTAGCTACGAGTTGGTTCCTCCGTGCACAGGTTTTCCATACAAAGCACGGTCGTTCAAGGGAGATAACTCAAAATTTAAAAAATTTGATTGCTCAAACTTTGGCAACTTATCTTTTCTGTTGTTTGATTCCCGGCAAGGTGAAATTCTTGAACGACGCCTGGTCCATATCCTTATCTTCTCCTTTCCCCCCCCCCCCGGCAAACTTGTGGGGGGGGAAACCTTCCTTTCCTTGCGAAAAAGAAAGAAGAGAAAATACAGATATGGAGCCTTACGGCTCGTTATCGCTTACCGTGGAGTAGGTGTTATGCACGGGATCTGCGCCCGGCTTTGTACAAAGGATTACATGCAACAGCGGCAAGACTTGTACAAAAGGGTGGTTGCCGGACAGGGTCCGACAACCGCGCCTTACGGGTAAAACTTACGAAGATGCTCGATGTTCCAGGAGTTGCTCACTGGTACGCCATCTTCGGTCTCAAGGCGGACAGCGCCAGGCCTTGTGACTCGCTTCACCCGGTAAGGGCCTTCCCACTTCGGCGTCAACTTGTTGGAATTCTTGGCGACTGAACGCGCCGAAGAACAAGGTCGCCTTCCTCGAGACTCCTGGCATTGACTCTGCGGCTATGGTAGCGGCGCAGAGCTTGCTGGTAGCGAGCAGCTCGCACAGCAGCCTGGAGACGGTCTTCCTCAAGGAGCAGCGCGTCATCTTGCCGCAGCCGCTCTTGCTCGAGCTCATCATAAGCGAGCACTCGAGGTGACCCGTATACGAGTTCCGTGGGGTAACTGCCTCTGCTCCATAGACTAGAGCAAAGTGTCTGTCTAGTGGCTCGATTTGGCGTCAGTTCTGATCGACCAAAGAACCACCGGCAGCGGGTGGCGGTGGCGAACGGTGCGAGGAGCGGGATATGCTCGGACTTCTAACTACGTTAGAAGGAGCAGTATCTCGTCCAGGCGACCGTGTCTCGCTCGCGCCAGGCAGGTTGACGTGCGTGGTGGTCCTGAGCGCTCCGAGATCCACCAGCTCGATCTTGATCTAGTGAACGCATGGTACCATGAGTACCATGACGCTGCCGGTCCCGCGCCTCCCGAGATGGGCGCGGTGCATGCAAGGACGCCGAGGTCTTAGAGTGTGCCCGGTCATTGTGGGAGCCGGCTACGCCGCCGATGGGCAGCGCAGCCTTGCCCTGGGACCTGGCAGCACCGTGAGTTCCCTCGTCGACGCGTGTCCTTCCGCCGGCGCCTGCCCCACCAACCGTTCGCTCCAGCGGTGGCTGGCTCGGCGCGAACGGAGCAGCTGCCTCCGAAACTTTCTTCTTCGGCGGCATGTTGACGAAGATGATGAAGATCTAGCTCGCAAGAACGCCGAATCTGATGTTGATGAAGATGAAGAAGTCTAGCTCGCAAGAACGCCGGATCTGGTTCACACAACTTCGACGCCCCCTACCTGGCGCGCCAGAGATGCCGGGGATGCTGATCCACGGGCACCTATGGGACCGGCGGACCGGGTCCCTTTTGGTTCGGCGGGGGCGGAGGTCGCGCAAACAGCAGATCGAGGCGGAGCACGTGAGCGGTTTACCCAGGTTCGGGACGCACGGATGCGTAAAACCCTACTCCTGCTTTGTGGTGTTGTATTGATTTCTTGCTCGAGGGCGCGGAGTGCTGCAGTGCACACCGGCGGCTAGCGAGGCCGAGCGTGAGAGGACGAACTGGCTAACCCCCCTTTACGTTGCTCATGGGCCTCCTTTTATATGCTCAAGGGGTTACCGACATAGCAACGGAGGTAAAGGGTAAAAACGGAAAAGGTGCTGTGGTAGGTACAGCTACCTGTTACAGTGTTATCATACCTAACCCTGGCGGCAGGGGACAAGGGCATTAATTGCCCGTCTGTGTCGCCTAAACAGTACCAAAATGGACCGCTAGGGACGCCACCGTTTGCCACGATGGTTATCTTGTCAGCGCCTGCTTGCCACCTCGCACCCCTAGCTGCACGGCCTCCTGCCACGTGTGCTTAGGAGAGTCCTAGAGCGACACGTTGGCGGGTGTGCTGGAGCGCGGGCACGAAGTGGGGGTTTCCCGCGGCAAGCTCCTTGCCGCGGTCGTCGTCTTGTCGTGTTCGGGAGCTTGTCGCTCACCGGGCCTTGCCGGGACGCGCGGCGCGTCGCGGCAAGCTTTCTTGGTATGCCTTGAGTGGCCTTCCCGGCAAGCTCCTCTTGCCGGGGTCTTGTCTTCTTTCCGGCCAGCTTCTCTTGCCGGGGCCTTGGTGGGCCTTCCCGGCAAGCTCCTCTTGCCGGGGCCTTGGTTTGAGTACTTTGTTCTTGAATGGTCTTCAAAGTAGCCGCGGAGGATCTTGGCGGTCACCCGGCAAGCCTTGCCGCGGGATGCTGCGACTGCCTGTGCACAAGTTCGGGATACTAGGGTACCCCTACTCTAGTACACCGACACCTTCCGGCATGGTGTTCGGGATACTAGGATACTAGGGTGTCCAGACTGTCCTGCCGATCGAGCTCGGCTTCTCTTTCTTCGTACATGCGCACTCGAGGTGAGTCATGAATTATGTCACAGGGCAAGACTGCCTCTGCGCCGTACACCATAAAGAAGGGTGTATATCCGGTACTACGATCCGGCATGGTCCGCAACCCCCAGAGTACGGAGTCGAGCTCCTCTACCCAATGCGTGTTAGACTCCGTTAAGGACCGCACTAATCTGGGTTTAATGCCGCTCATTATATGACCATTTGCTCGCTCAACATGGCCATTGGTTTGCGGGTGATAGATTAAAGCATAATCGAGCTTGATGCCCATTTTGTTGCACCAGAGTTTTACCTCATCGGCCGTGAAGTTCGTGTCGTTGTCAGTGATGATGCTGTGGGGGACGCCATAACGGTGTACGACCCCGGATATAAAGTCTATCACCGGTCCAGATTCGGCTGTTTTAACAGGTTTGGCTTCTATCCATTTGGTGAATTTATCCGCCATGACCAGTAAGTATTTTTTCTTGTGGGTTCCCCCAGACCGCGAAGGGCCATGTAATGGGGATTGTTTGGAGGGCGGTGGGTGGCATGTGGCTTTGGTTTGCAAAAAGCTGGCAACCAACGCAGCGTTGGACCAAGTCCGGTGCGTCTGCCCGGGCCGTCGGCCAATAGAATCCTGTACGGAAGGCCTTGCTTACAAGAGCCCGGGCTGCGGCGTGGTGGCCGCCGAGTCCGGCGTGAATTTCTGCCAAAAGGTTCCGCCCTTCCTCTTCGGAGATGCACCTTTGAAGGACTCTGGTAGTGCTTTTTTTATACAGTTCTCCCTCATGGACCCTGTAGGCTTTAGATCGCCGCACTATGCAGCGTGCCTCATTTTGGTCCTCTGAAAGTTCCTGCCTAGTTAGGTAGGCCAGTAATGGTTCTGTCCATGGGGCTATGATGGCCATTATTACGTGGGCTGAAGGTGTTGTTTCGGTGGCAGAGCCTCCGATTATGTCCGAGTGTTCGGTATCGAGGGTTGTGGCCGAGTCAGGACTAATATTGCCAGTGTCCCCCTCCCATACCACGGATGGCTTAAACAACCTCTCTAAGAAGATGTTGGGGGGACCTCATCGTGTTTTGCGCCGATGCGGGCGAGGATATCCGCCGCCTGATTGTTTTCCCGAGCCACATGGTGAAATTCAAGCCCTTCGAACCGAGCTGACATCTTTAGGACGGCGTTACGATAGGCCGCCATCTTTGGATCCTTGGCATCAAAGTCTCCATTTATTTGGGATATTGCGAGGTTCGAGTCCCCACGCACCTCCAGGCGCTGAATGCCCATGGAAACTGCCATCCGAAGACCATGTAACAGGGCTTCGTATTCGGCTGCATTGTTGGAATATGTATATAGTATCTGCAGTGCGTATTGAACTGTATCTTTGGTTGGGGACGTCAGGACGACGCCAGCCCCCAGTCCAGCCAGCATTTTGGAGCCGTCGAAGTGCATAATCCAATTGGAGTACGCGCCGTACTCTTTAGGGAGTTCGGCTTCTGTCCATTCGGCGACAAATTCGGCCAATACTTGCGATTTAATGGCTCGCCGAGGTTTGTATGTTATGTCGAACGGGAGGAGCTCAAAGGCCCATTTGTCAATCCGGCCCGTGGCGTCGCGGTTGTTTATGATATCATTTAGTGGCACCTCCGAGGCTACTGTAATCGAACACTCTTGAAACTAGTGTCGCAGTTTCCGGGATGCCATGAATACCGCATAGGCTATCTTTTGATAATGTGGGTACCGTGATTTGCATGGAGTGAGGACAGTGGATACATAATATACCGGCTTTTGAAGAGGGAATTTATGTCCGTCCGCTTCTCGTTCGACGACGAGCACTGCGCTTACAACTTGATGTGTTGCCGCAATGTACAACAGCATTGGTTCACCGATGTTTGGCGCGGCCAGGATTGGGTTGGTTGCTAGTATGGCTTTCATTTCTTCCAATCCGGCTGTGGCAGCGTCCATCCGCTCGAAGTGTTCAGTGCGCCGAAGGAGGCGATAAAGGGGTAATGCCTTTTCTCCTAAGCGGGAGATAAAGCGGCTTAAAGCCGCCACACATCCAGTTAGTTTCTGGATTTGTTTGAGGTCCGTTGGGGTAGCCAACTGTGACAGAGCTCGGATTTTGGCCGGATTAGCTTCAATTCCTCTACTGGAGACAATGAAGCCCAGGAGCTTTCCGACTGGTACGCCGGAAACGCATTTTTCCAGATTGAGCTTGATGTCGTATGTTCGGAGGTTGTCGAAAGTGAGCCTCAAGTCGTCTATTAGAGAGTCGGCGTGTTTGGTTTTAACGACCACATCGTCTACGTAAGCCTCAACTATTTTGCCGATCTGTTTCTCCAGACATGTCTGGATCATGCGCTGATATGTTGCGCCGGCGTTTTTGAGCCCAAAAGGCATTGTGTGAAAACAGAAGGGGCCATATGGTGTGATAAATGCCGTTGCGGCTTGGTCGGACTCCACCATCTTAATTTGGTGGTAGTCGGAGTATGCGTCGAGGAAACACAATGACTCTTGTCCTGCGGTAGCATCGATATTGATCAATGCAGGGGAGGGGGAAGGGATTCTTTGGGCAAGCCTTGTTGAGGTCCTTGAAATCGACACATAGGCGCCAGGATTTTTCCTTCTTTGGTACCATCACCAGGTTTGCTAGCCAGTCCGGGTGTTTTATTTCTCTGATGAATCCGGCCTCCAATAACTTGGCTAGTTCCTCTCCCATAGCCTGTCTCTTAGGTTCAGAGAAACGCCGAAGAGCCTGCTTGACTGGCTTGAATCCTTTTAAGATATTAAGGCTATGCTCGGCCAGCTTGTGTGGGATTCCTGGCATGTCTGAAGGGTGCCAGGCAAATATGTCCCAATTCTCGCGCGGGAACTCTCATAGTGCGGCGTCCACGACGGGGTTTAACTGTGCCCCGATGGAGGCTGTTTTTGTAGGGTCCGTTGGGTGGACTTGGAATTTGACTATTTCGTCCGCTGGTTTGAAAGAGGTGGACTTGGATCTCTTGTCAAGTATCACGTCGTCCCTGTCCACTGTAGAGCGCACCGCAGTTAATTCCTCGGCCGCAAAGGCTTCGGATAATGCCTCAAGGGCCAATGTGGTTGTTTTGTTTTCGGCGCAGAGTGCTATGTCCGGATCACTAGCGAGAGTGATGTTCCGTAGGGCCTGGGCATTTTGAGCTTCATGTACCGGTAATGGGGTATGGCTTGGAAGATCGTGAACGTCTCCCGCCCTAGAAGGGCGTTGTATCCGCTACTGAAGGGGGCCACTTGGAATGTAATTTCTTCGGACCTATAGTTCTCCGGCGTGCCGAATACCACAACTAGTGTGATTTTCCCAGCACAGTGTGCTTCCCGACTGGGGATGATTCCTCTGAAAGTTGTGCTGCTTCACTCAATGTGGTTCCAGTCTATTTCCATTTTTGAAGAGTTTCCTCATAGATGAGGTTTAATCCACTGCCGCCGTCCATGAGTACTTTGGTGAGTCGAAAGCCGTCCACGATTGGACTGAGGACCAGTGTCGTTGATGCTCGGGCTGTTTGGAATTTGGGTTCATCACTGGCATTGAAGGTAATAGCCGTGTCGCTCCATGGATTTATTGTTGCTACGTGGCAGATTTCGGCAATGCTGCGGAGTGTTCTCTTGTGCCTATTATTTGATGCGAAGGTCTCAAAGACTGTTAATAACGTATTGTTATCACTGGGATGGTGCTCTGTGGCATCTGGGATGAGAAGGTCCTCGCCGCTTTTGGCCACCTGCCGGAGTATCCAACATGCTCTAAGGCTGTGTGTTGGTATGGTATCTGCTGTACTATGAATTTTGCAGGGTCCGTTGAGCCATCCCTCCAATACGGTTCCGCGCCCTGTAGAGGGTTTTTGCTTCTTTGTAATTAACTCGGGTGTCTTATGATAGTGCACCCTTTTTCCTTGGACTGGGTGTATATACGGAGCCGGATTATCCCAAAATTTTGTTTCGGTTTTCTAGGCGCTTTCCATCGCACAGTACTTTCGTACTATGGACGCCAAGTCAGCGAAGCGTGATATGTCATGGCGACTTATGGCGTTAAGGATTCCCTTGTCCGTGCAGTTATTACAGAAAAGTGAGACTGCGTCTTCCTCGCGGCAGTCCTTAACCTTGTTCATCACAAGGAAGAATCTGGCCCAATAATGATGTACTGTTTCATGGGGCTCTTGCCTGATGTGGGAGAGATCGATTATGTCTGGGTGGGTGGGTGGTTTTGAGTCCGAACCCCTACCCAATCTGAGACCCAGGGGCCGAGGAGTTTCCGATCTTGGAAGTTCAGATTCTGGGGTGTTGCCAGATGAGTCTAGCCCGCTACCTAACTTTAGGTTCAGGGTTTGGGTGATGTCCTCCCGTAAACGGGTATCCGGCTCGGAGAGCTCAGGAATTCGGGCAGAAGTAGTCCTCAAGATAGAGGAAGAATCGCCGCATTGTTCCTCCACCACTGCAACATGATGGGTGACTGGTGGAGAGTTAATCTCCCTTCAATCGGGTTTAAGCCCAGTCCGATCATAGTCCGTAGCGACTCCCAAGGTGGCGATGCGATCCAAGAGCTCATTTAGGGAAGAGAGCTCCATTGGATCCATCTGCTTGGCGAATTCCGAGCCGACATGGAGGCTGTTTTCGATGACCCGAGAAGTCATCGTTGGTGCAGCAGCCGAACAGGCGGTCATGACGAAACTGCCTAGCCGGAGAGTTTGGCCGACAGCCAAGGCTCCCCCGGCGGTAATGTTGTTTTTAACAACGAGATGAGGCATCCTTCCTTACGGCGACGTCACAGAGGAACTCTCAATGAAAGCACCAATGTCGGTGTCAAAACCGGCGGATCTCGGGTAGGGGGTCCCGAACTATGCGTCTAAGGCGGATGGTAACAGGAGGCAGAGGACACGATGTTTTACCCAGATTCGGGCCCTCTTGATGGAGGTAAAACCCTACGTCTTGCTTGATTTATTCTTGATGATATGAGTATTACAAGAGTTGATCTACCACGAGATCGGAGAGGCTAAACCCTAGAAGCTAGCCTATGGTATGATTGTATGTTGTCCTACGGACTAAAACCCTCCAGTTTATATAGACACCGGAGGGAGCTAGGGTTACACAAGGTCGGTTACAAAGGAAGAGATATACATATCCGTATTGCCTAGCTTTCCTTCCACGCCAAGTAGAGTCCCATCCGGACACGGGACGAAGTCTTCAATCTGGTATCTTCATAGTCCAACAGTCCGGCCAAAGGATATAGTCTGGCTGTCCGGAGACCCCCTAATCTAGGACTCCCTCAGGTGTCCTTAGATTATCTTGGGGGTGCCATGGGAATCCCCAAGCTTAGGCTCTTGCCACTCCTTGTTCCATAATCCATCAAATCTTTACCCAAAACTTGAAAACTTCACAACACAAAACTCAAAGTAGAAAATCTTGTGAGCTCCGTTAGCGAAAGAAAACAAAAGACCATTTCAAGGTACTGTAATGAACTCATTCTTTATTTATATTTGTGTTAAACCTACTGTATTGCAACTTCTCTATGGTTTATAAACTATTTTACTAGCCATAGATTCATCAAAATAAGCAAACAACGCACGAAAAACAGAATCTGTTAAAAACAGAACAGTCTGTAGTAATCTATAGTTAGCACAAGATCTGGAACCCAAAAAATTCTAAAATAAACTGCTGGACGTGAGGAATTTATATATTAATCATCTTCAAAAATAATTAACTAAATATCACTTTCCAAATAAAAATGACAGCAGTTCTCGTGAGCGCTAAAGTTTCTGTTTTTTTACAGGAAGTTCAACAAGACTTTCCCCAAGTCTTCCCAACGGTTCTACTTGGCACAAACACTAATTAAACACAAAAAACACAACCAAAACAGAGGCTAGATAAATTATTTATTACTAAACAGGATCAAAAAGCAAGGAATAAAAATAAAATTGGGTTGCCTCCCAACAAGCGCTATCGTTTAACGCCCCTAGCTAGGCATAACAAGCAAGAATATATCTAGGTATTGCCATCTTTGGTAGGCAATCCATAAGTGGCTCTCATAATAGATTCATAAGGTAATTTAATTTTCTTTCTAGGGAATTGTTCCATGCCTTTCCTTAACGGAAATTGGAATCTAATATTTTTCTTCCTTCATATTAATAATTGCACCAATCGTTCTAAGGAAAGGTCTACCAAGAATAATAGTACATGAAGGATTGCAATCTATGTCAAAGAACAATAAAATCTACGGACACATAATTCCTATTTGCAACAATAAGAACATCATTGATTCTTCCCATAGGTTTCTTAATAGTGGAATCCGCAAGGTGCAAATTTAGAGAGCAATCATCAAAATCGCGGAAACCTAACAAATCACACAAAATCTTCGGAATCGTGGAAAGAATAGCACCCAAATCACATAAAGCATAGCATTCATGATATTTAATTTTAATTTTAATAGTTGGTTCCCACTCATCTTAAAGTTTTCTAGCGATAGAAACTTACAATTCAAGTTTTTCTTCATAAGATTGCATCAAGGCATCAACGATATGTTTAGTAAACGCCTTATTTTGACTATAAGCGTGAGGACAACTTAGTACGGAATGCAACAAGGAAATACAACGAATCAAAGAGAAATTTTCATAGTTAAATTCCTTGAAATCCATAATAGTGGGTTTAGCAACATCTAGGGTTTTAATTTCTTCAATCCCACTTTTATCAATTTTAGCATCAAGATCAAAAAATTCCGAATTGTTGGAACGCCTTCTAGGTAAAGGTGGATCATATTCAGTCCCATCATTATCAAGATTCATATTGCAAAATAGAGATTTAATAGGGGACACATCAATAACTTTTAGATCTTCATCTTTATTTTCATAGCAATCCAGTTTAGCGGCCATCTTATTAACTAAGGTAGCCTGCCTATCCGAAATTTCAGTAGTTAATTTCTCAAGATGAGCAATTTGGGATCTTAAACCATCGAATTTTTAGACATATCATCAAGCTCTTTATTCATAAAAATTTTCTGTTCATTAAGCTCGTTTCTGAAGAAACTATTATGTTCAAATTGCAAAACCATGAAACTCCTGACATTGCTTTCGATCTCTTCTAACCTTTTAAGGTGAAGGTCACCAAATTTAGGTAGAGCCATAGTGAAAAGCAAGCAAACTAACACACAAGCAAGCAAAAATCAAGGGGGCAAAAAGAGGAAAATAGAGAAAGAGGGGGAGGATAGAGAGAGAGGCGAATAAAACGGCAAGGGTGAAGTGGGGGAGAGGAAAACGAGAGGCAAATGGCAAATAATGTAATGCGGGAGATAAGGGTATGTGATGGGTACTTGGTATATTGACTTTTGCGTAGACCTCCCCGGCAACGGCGCCAGAAATCCTTCTTGCTACCTCTTGAGCACTGTGTTGATTTTCCCCGAAGAGGAAGGGATGATGCAGCAAAGTAGCATAAGTATTTCCCTCGGTTTTTGAGAACCAAGGTATCAATCCAGTAGGAGGCTACGCGCGAGTACCTCGTATCTGCACAAAACAAATAAATCCTCGCAACCAACGCAAATAGGGGTTGTCAATCCCTACTCGGCCACTTACGGGAGTGAGATCTGATAGATATGATAAGATAATATTTTTGGTATTTTTATGATAAAGACGCAAAGTAAAAGCAAAAGGAAATAAATAAGTATTGGTAGATTAATATGATGAAGATAGACCCGGGGGCCATAGGTTTCAGTAGTGGCTTCTCTCGAGAGCATAAGTATTCTACGGTGGGTGAACAAATTACTGTTGAGAAATTGATAGAATTGAGCATAGTTATGAGAATATCTAGGTATGATCATGTATATAGGCATCATGTCCCAGACAAGTAGACCGACTCCTGCCTGCATCTACTACTATTACTCCACTCATCGACCGCTATCCAGCATGCATCTAGAGTATTAAGTTAAAGAAAACAGAGTGACGCCTTAAGCAAGATGACATGATGTAGAGGGATAAACTCATGCAATATGATGAAAACCCCATCTTGTTATCCTCGATGGCAACAATACAATACATGCCTTGCTGCCCCTACTGTCACTGGGAAAGGACACCACAAGATTGAACCCAAAGCTAAGCACTTCTCCCATTGCAAGAAAGATCAATCTAGTAGGCCAAACCAAACTGATAATTCAAAGAGACTTGCAAAGATAACCAATCATACATAAAAGAATTCAGAGAACATTCAAATATTATTCATAGATAGACTTGATCATAAACCCACAATTCATCGGTCTCAACAAACACACCGCAAAAAGAAGATTGCATCGAATAGATCTCCAGAAGAGAGGGGGCGAACTTTGTATTGAGATCCAAAAACAGAGAAGAAGCCATCTAGCTAATAACTATGGACCCGTAGGTCTGAAGTAAACTACTCACACTTCATCGGGGGGCTATGGTGTTGATGTAGAAGCCCTCCGTGATCGATGCCCCCTCCGGCGGAGCTCCGGAACAGGCCCCAAGATGGGATCTCGTGGATACAGAAAGTTGCGGCAGTGGAATTAGGGTTTTGGCTCCGTATGTGATCATTTGGGGGTACATAGGTATATATAGGAGGAAGGAGTACGTCGGTGGAGCAACAGGGGGCCCATGAGGGTGGAGGGCGTGCCTGGGGGTGGTAGGCATGCCCCCCTACCTCGTGGCCTCCTCTTTTGTGTCTTGACGTAGGTTCCAAGTCTCCTGGGTCTTGTTCATTGAGAAAATCACGTTCCCGAAGGTTTCATTCCGTTTGGACTCCATTTGATATTCCTTTTCTTTGAAACCCTAAAACAGGAAAAAAACAGCAATTCTGGGCTGGGCCTCCGGTTAATAGGTTAGTCCCAAAAATAATATAAAAGTGGATAATAAAGCCCAATAATGTCCAAAACAGTAGATAATATAGCATGGAGCAATCAAAAATTATAGATACGTTGGAGACGTATCAGGCACCTCCGCGTTCAGCACACATTCAGCTCGATGACGTCCTCGCCTTCTCGATCCAGCAAGAGGGGCGAAGTAGTACATGAGTTCCGTCAGCACGACGGCGTGATGACGGTGTTGGTGAATAAAAATCTCCGCAGGGCTTCGCTTAAGCACTACGAAAACTATGACGGAGGATAAACTAGAGGGGACGGGGTAGCCGGCACACGACTTGGTGTTTCTTTATGTGTCTTTGGTGCTAGCCCTTCCCCTCTATTTATATATTGAGCCCTGGGGTAGAAACTTGGAGCAAAAGCCTCCTCAAAGTCGGTTTTGCCCGAAAGGCAAGAGTCCCACTCGGACTCCAGGACCAAACGCCACAATCCTTGGCATCTGGCCCAGGGCCAGACGCCAGGGTCTCCGGCGTTTGGCCCCCTGGCCTCCGCAAAACTCCTTTTGCACCGACTTATAGCCCCGTGGGCCTGACCCCTTGGCCTAACCATATCATCCAATATATGAATCTTTACCTCCGGACCATTTCGGAGCTCCTCGACATGTCCGTGATCTCATCCTGGACTCCGAACAACATTCGGTTACCAACATACATAACTCATAAATACTATATCGTCAACGAACGTTAAGCGTGTGGACCCTATGGGTTTGAGAACTATGTAGACATGATCGAGACACTTCTCTAGTCAATAACCAATAGCGAAACCTAGATGCCCATATTGGCTCCTACATATTCTACGAAGATCTTTATCGGTAGAATGATACGTCTCCAACGTATCTATAATTTTTGATTGCTCCATGCTATATTATCTACTGTTTTGGACTATATTGGGCTTTATTTTCCACCTTTATATTATTTTTGGGACTAACCTATTAACCGGAGGCCCAGCCCAGAGTTGCTGTTTTTTTGCCTATTTCAGTGTTTCGAAGAAACGGAATATCAAACGGAGTCCAAATGGAATAAATTCTTCGGGAACGTGATTTTCTCACCGAACGTGATCCAGGAGACTTGGACCCTGCTCCAAGGAACAAAAGAGGCGGTCACGAGGGTGGGGGCGCCCCCCCTAGGGCACGCCCCTGCCTCGTGGGCCCCTCGGTGCTCCACCGACGTACTTCTTCCTCCTATATATACACACGTACCCCCAAACGATCAGAACAGGAGCCAAAAACCTAATTCCACCGCCGCAACTTTCTGTATCCACGAGATCCCATCTTGGGGCCTGTTTCGGAGCTCCGCCGGAAGAGGGCCGTCATCACGGAGGGCTTCTACATCATCATAGCCTCTCTGATGAAGTGTGAGTAGTTTACCTCAGACCTTCGGGTCCATAGTTAGTAGCTAGATGGCTTCTTCTCTCTCTTTGAATCTCAATACAAAGTTTTCCCCCTCTCTTATGGAGATCTATTCGATGTAATCTTCTTTTTGCGGTGTGTTTGTTGAGACCGATGAATTGTGGGTTTATGATCAAGTCTATCTATGAATAATATTTGAATCTTTTCTGAATTCTTTTATGTATGATTGGTTATCTTTGCAAGTCTCTTCGAATTATCCGTTTGGTTTGGACAACTAGATTGGTAGTTCTTGCCATGGGAGAAGTGCTTAGCTTTGGGTTCGATCTTGCGGTGTCCTTACCGAGTGACAGAAGGGGCAGCAAGCCACGTATTGTATCGTTTCCATCGAGGATAACAAGATGGGGTTTATTACATATTGCATGAATTTATCTCTCTTCATCATGTGTCATCTTGCTTAAGGCGTTACTCTGTTTTTAACTTAATACTCTAGATGCATGCTGGATAGCGGTCGATGAGTGGAGTAATAGTAGTAGATGCAGAATCGTTTCGATCTACTTGTCACGGACGTGATGCCTATATACATGATCATGCCTAGATATTCTCATAACTATGCTCAATTCTGTTAATTGCTCAACAGTAATTTGTTCACCCACCGTAGAATACTTATGCTCTTGAGAGAAGCCACTAGTGCAACCTATGGCCCCCGGGTCTATTCTCATCATATCAATCTCCACCACTTTAATCTTGCTTTGCTTTTTAATTTGCCTTTACTTTTTACTTTGCATCTTTATACCAAAAATATTATATCTATCAGATCTCACTCTCGCAAGTGACCGTGAAGGGATTGACAACCCCTAATCGTGTTGGTTGCAAGTAGCTATCGTTTTGTGCAGGTACTAGGGACTTGAGTGTGGCCTCCTACTGGATTGATACCTTGGTTCTCAAAAACTGAGGGAAATACTTACGCAACTCTGTTGCATCATCCCTTCCTCTTCGGGGGAAACCAAGGCAAGCTCAAGACGTAGCAAGAAGGATTTCTGGCGCCGTTGCCGGGGAGTCTACGCAAAAAGTCAACATACCAAGTACCCATCACAATCCCTATCTCTCGCATTACATTCTTTGCCATTTACCTTTCGTTTTCCTCTCCCCCCCAATTCACCCTTGCCGTTTTATTCGCCCCCTCTCTCTCTATCCTCCCTCTCTATTTGCCTCTTTTGCCCGTTTGCTTTTTGTTTGCTTGTGTGCTAGTTTGCCTGTTTGTCGCGATGGCTCAAGATACTACCAAATTGTGTGACTTCACCAATACCAATAATAATGATTTCCTTAGCACTCCGATTGCTCCTCTTACCGATGCTGAATCTTGTGAAATTAATGCTGGTTTGTTGAATCTTGTTATGAAAGATCAATTCGCCGGCCTTCCTAGTGAAGATGCCGCTACTCATCTGAATAGCTTCGTTGATTTATGTGATATGCAAAAGAAAAAAGATGTCAATAATGATGTCGTTAAATTGAAGCTATTTCCTTTTTCGCTTAGAGATTGTGCTAAAGCTTGGTTTTCGTCTTTGCCTAAAAAATAGTATTGATTCATGGAATGTGTGCAAAGATGCTTTTATCTCTAAATATTTGCCTCCCGCTAAGATCATCTCTCTTAGAAACGATATTATGAACTTTAAACAACTTGATCATGAACATGTTGCACAACCTTGGGGGAGAATGAAATTAATGATACGTAATTGCCCTACTCATGGTTTGAATTTGTGGATGATTATACAAAAAATTTATGCCGGATTGAATTTTGCTTCTAGAAATCTTTTAGATTCGGCCGCGGGAGGCACTTTTATGGAAATCACTTTAGGAGATGCTACTAAACTCCTAGGTAATATTATGGTTAATTATTCTCAATGGCATACTGAAAGATCTTCTAATAAAAAGGTGCATGCGATAGAAGAAATTAATGTGTTGAGTGGAAAGATGGATGAACTTATGAAATTATTTGCTACTAAGAGTGTTTCTTCTGATCCTAATGATATGCCTTTGTCTACTTTGATTGAGAACAACAATGAATCTATGGATGTGAATTTTGTCGGTAGGAATAATTTTGGTAACAACGCTTATAGAGGGAATTTTAATGCTAGGCCATATCCTAGTAATCCTTCTAATAATTATGGGAATTCCTACAACAACTCTTATGGAAATTATAATAAGATGCCCTCTGAATTTGAGAATAGTGTTAAAGAGTTTATGAATTCACAAAAGAATTATAATGCTTTGCTTGAGGAGAAATTGTGTCGGGTGGTTGGTGCAACATATGCCAATGGATGGCTTATCATTGTGGGAGCCAATAAAACATCGCGGTGCCTGGAAACGGGATAAGGCAAAGACATGCACGCCGGCGAATCTTACCCAGCTTCAGGGCTCTCCGTGGAGATAACACCCCTAATGCTGCTCTGCAGGGTCTCCGCATGATCACTATCTTGACGGGTAGCTACAGGATGCTCCTTGAGCTGTTCAGTGAAAGGATGAAGGACGGCAAGGCCAGCCCGCTCCTCTTCTCCTTGTGGTGTCTAAAACTATCCAAAGAGATCTCTCCCTGCATGGGAGCCCTGGGGGGTTTATATAGGCCTACCCCCCAGGGGTACAATGGTAATCCGACTGGGCGTGGGCCCTAGCCGTCTGTGTCTGTGCCCACCGGCTTCTTACTCGACTAGTGGGCCCCACCGGCTGCCGGTCCTCTGGTCGACAGGCCGGCCCCACCGCTCAGGGGCTCTGTCGGGGGCTGGTTACTGTGGCCCTGCCCTTAGTGGTGAGGTCTTCGTCTTGGCAAGCATGGCTACAGTGCCGCCGCCGGGCGGCTTATCACTGTAACCTTACTTCGTCTTATCTCCTTAATGGGGCGCCTCCTTCGAGGGAGTGGACTGGCCGGCTACTGGGAATCGGCCGTACCCCAGGCCGACTAGGGGTGGCCCAGCCGCCTTCGGGTGTCTCCATGACGGATGGGACCCGCCGCCCACGAGTCATACTGATGGCTCGCCGTGGGTGACATCATGGTCAATATGGCAACAGTGCCGCGCCGAACGGGTGATGGCCGCCCGTACGGCGTACTGTGGCCAGGCGTGCTCCGGGATTCGGGGTGGCAGGTTTCACAGTAGCCACGCCCCGTCTCATCGCCGTTATGTGGGTGCACATTTTGAGGGCACGATCTGGGCCGCCTGCTGAGGGGGGCGGCTTCTTGGAGTCGGCCTTGTTGTGGCCGGCTTCGTGGAGCCGGCCCTCTCGGGGCTTTCTTCTTGGACATTTTTAGGCCTAGGCCGCCTTCGCACAGCCGGCCTGAGGGGCAGTCGGCTGGAGGAAGGCGGCCCCATGTCGTGGAAGCTTGAAGGCTCAATCGGCCTATAATTTTTCTGAAGTGCCAGGGGGAGCCGGCTAGGCTACCCATGGTCATTTACTCCGTCGGTAGTCCCCGAAGCTGGTTGGGCTTCGCGGCAGAAAAAGGAGTCGAGAAGCTCAAACAACTTCATGTCTTGAGGAGCCGGAGCCATCTTTGATTAGGTGCGCCGTCTTTTGGAGGGCGTCGAAGTTCGTGGGCGGGAACCAAGCGGCGCGCGAGTTAGGCTGCGGGGCTGACCGCCCGCCGCCCGCGCGCCACACGGCACCCAGTGGCTGGACGGGCCTGCCAGCCCAAGCGCGCGACGGGACGCCGCCGCAGTCCGGGGCCCGCCACTACCGGGCCACGGCCCACGCTCGGATCTTCTGTGGCCCAGGCGGACCGCGCACCTCCCTGCGGCGGTTGCCACACGCCGTGGAAGCGCAACAAGCGCAGGACGTGGGGGGAGTGGGCATAGTTAATCCCACGTTCCCCCACGCCCCGCCTCCTCGGCTTCGCCGTACGAGGCTTATAAGTAGGGGGAGGAGGGGGAGCGGTAAACGCTCGCACGCTCGCCCTCGCCCCGCCCCTTCCATTTCTTCTTCTCTGTCGCCACAACTCCCCGCCGCCGCCCGGCTCGTCCGCCAACCTCCTTGGCTCGATGTTGCTTTGCCGCGGCAGGGTCGCGTGTCTCTCCATCACCGCATCTTTCTCGTCGCCGCGCCATCCTCATGGCGCCGTCAAGCTCCTGGGATGGCTCCAATGTCCACGACAACCACGTCTTCTTTCTCCGCCGGAAGCGGCGGCTGTCAGGCGCGTACTACGTGCGGGTCCGTCTCGTGCCAGAGAGGGAGATCTCGCCGGCACCGGAAGATGACAAGTGGGTAATCTTCCGCTCGCATTGCCTGCGCGGCTTTGGCCTGCCGGCGAGCGGGTTCTTCCTCTCCTTCCTCGAATTCTATCATCTCCAGCCGCATCACCTCACCCCAACACGATGATGCTATTGTCGGCCTTCGTCACCCTGTGCGAGGGTTTTCTTGGCATCATCCCCACCCTTGAACTGTGGGGAGAGTTCTTCCAGTGCAAGCTTGGCACTGTTGTTGCGGGCGTGCCCGCCCCATGCGGCGCCTTCATCGCCGTGCGGAGGACGGGCGACAACAACCTGTTTCCGTCCATCCCACTGATCCAGTCGGTGAAGCTCTGGCAAAAGTCCTACTTCTACGTGAAGAATATCGCTCCGCAAGGCGACTTCGTCAACCTGCCGGCTTACGTAGCCGGCCCGCCGGCTGGGAGGCAGCCTTCATGGTCATTCCGGTCCAGGTCGTTGTCTCCAGGCGAGGCCGCCTCCGTTGCCCGGCTCTGGGTGATGATCCAGTCGGAGGGTCTGTCCGGGGCCGACCTGGTGGGCGCCTTCGTGAAGCACCGGGTGCTTCCGCTCCAGGGCCGACCTCACATGATCGGCCAGATGAGCGGCCGCTTCGACCCGTGCCGGCTAAGCACCAAGGAGATGCCTCACGCCGAGGTGTCTTATATGGTGAATTATATTTCGAACTGCAAGCTCACCGAGGCGTGGCAGTATGGCAAGGAGCCATACTCCCGCGCCAATCCTCCGCCTATGGTAAGCTTCTCTTCTTTTTTTTTCTTTGCTTGTTGCCGAGTTCATGGTGGCCGACTCCTGACCAGCCGACTTTTCTTTGGCAGAACCCCGCGCTTCCGCCGGCAACCGGGGCTGCGGGGTGGAACGCCAGTTCCTCCCTGACCGCAGGATGGATGACGTTGATGACCCGGACCTGGGGGCGGCCGCCATGGAAGAAGACGTCGCAGGGGAGGGCGGCGAGGCAGGCGGCTCTAGGCTCGGGGCCTCCTTCGAAGATTGGCCGGATGATGCCAAGGCCAAAGTTGTTCCTCGCTGTCAGCCGGCGCCCGATCACCAAAGCGCGGGCCCATCCGCCGTGCCGGCTCTCCATGGCGGCACGCAGAAACACCGGGCCGCGTCGACCTACTTCTGCAGTTGGCCCAAGAAGCCCAAGAGTACCGCGGCGGCGGCCAAGCGGGATGAGGAGGCCGCGAAGGCGGCCCGCTTCCGCAAGGTGATGAAGCAGCTGCAGGCGGTCTTAGCGTAAGTGTCGCTGTTCTCATACCTTTCTTTTTTCTTCTTCTTCGGTTAATGTTTTTCCAAACCTTTTTTCTCAATTTATCAAATAGGGCCCCTCTTTTCCTTGGGTGGGTCCCGGCCGCCTCCATAGTCGGAGCCGTGGGAGGGTCTTCAAGCTCCCGCCGGGTGGATCCCCGCGCCGACCTCCTAGAGGCGACGGAGCAGAACACGTGGGAAGTGCGGGAGGAGTGGGAGGCGGAGGAGCGGAGGGCGTCTCGAGAGGCGAAGCAGAAGTCGGCGGAGGCGCGAGCCGTCGTGGCCGCCAAGGCCCGGGCGGAGGCCGCAGACGCGGAGAGGGAGGCGGAGGCCCAGCAGAACCAGCCTCCGCAGTTAGTCATTCCCCTCCGCACCGCGGCTCCCGACACCCCTGGGCCCCCGTTGGAGGAGGCCGGCCGCGGCCAGCCGGAGATGGAGAGGGAGGTGGCGCCATCACCGCCGACTGGAGCGGGCCGAGGAAGCCGGCCTGAAGTGCCGCCCGTGCAGCCGGCTGGAGGTGAGCCGACCGTGGGAGGGGATCTTGTGATCTCGTCGCCGCCTCGCCGGCGCGCGGGGAAGGCGACTTCAGTGCCGGACGCGCAGAAAACCGTGGATGTCGGCTCGTCGGCCAGGACCTAGAAGCGGCCAGTGATAGCTCGTCCGGGTGGACACCGGGCGGCGGGGCAGCCGTGCTGAATGTGGCGGCGCAGGACGTCCGGAACCGGCTTCAGGCCCAAGCCACCACGCTGAAGCAGTACACCCAGGGGTTTCTCACGACGCGATCGGTTATTTGGGTGAGTCCTCCTGCTCTTTGTCGATTGCTTTTGATTTCTTCTGTGGGCGCGCGTCAGCGCACCCACTGGGTTTAGTCCTCGAGTTCCGAGCCGGCTGCTGAGCAGGCGGCTTGGAACTTCTTGGAAAGCTTGATTGCCGTCTTGTTCTTACTCGCGTCCCTTGTCTTATCTGCAGGAGTACCACAACCTCCGCGCGGCCGCTTTCAACTCCCAGGGCCAGGAGTTGAATCAGAAGGCCACTGATCTGACCGAGAGCCGGAGTAAGTGCTTCGTTTTTCTTTTAAGTGGGGGCGCGTCAGCGCACCCACTGGGTGTAGTCCCCGAGATTCGGGCCGACTACCGAGTAGTCGGGTCGGATCTTTTCCTGACGACTTCTTTCTTCATATTTGCAGGGGCCAATGCTGACTTGAGGAGCCAGCTAAGCGGAGCCCAGTCCTCCCTTCGCGCCAAGGAAGATGAGTGCACCGCCCTGGCCCAGGAGCGTGATCGCCTGGCCAAGAAGCTGGCCGACCAGGAGGAGAGCTACAAGGCGGCCCTGAAGCGGCACAGGACAGCGAGGCCGCCCTCAAAGCCGAATATGAGACCAAGGCGGCAAACTGGGCCGAGACGAGGCAGGCGCCGAGCCAAGGCTACAGCTGGGTGGAAGACTTGATTGGCGGTAGACCGCCTTCTTCTTTGCTTCCTTGCTTGCCTCCTACAATCTGATTCATTTTTTGACTTTGTGCCACTACTTTCCTCTTTGTGCAGATTACTTTCCCGGCTACTCTGCCACCGCCACCCAAGCCATCAAGGCCTACCGCGATGCGCGACGGCAGGCGGGGGCCGAGATCGCGTCGGGTGCCAGCCAGTCACTTGAGGAGAAGCTTCTAGGGCTTCAAGACTGCCTACAGCCGGCCCACCGCATGCTCCGCCGTCTTCAGCGCACCGGGGCGCAAGTGCTGGCCGCCCTCTGGCCTGGCGAGGTGATTCCGCGCACCCCAAGTCGGACTGCCGACTGGCTGGAGGTCGCAGTCGGCCGCTTCGAGGCTTGGAAGGCGTCAGCGGCCCGGTCCGGCGCTGGGCGGGCACTGGAGTTCGTCTGAGCCTGGTATCCAGGGCAGAACTTAGACTAGCTGAGCACCTGGCGGCAGGAGGCTGACGAGGAGGCTATCGTCCAGCGTGCCTCAGCGATCGCCGAGTACACCAACACCAGCGCCTTTGCCCCTGAGGTGGATGACGTTGGCGTCGCTCAGCCGGAGGAGTGGTTCGGGCTGAACCCGGCCGAAGGTGAGGACTCGGCGGAGGAGATTGGCTCCAGTGATGAGGGCGAAGGGGAAGAGGGAGAGGATGATGAAGACGCTGCGCCGGATGGTGAAGCGACCAGCCCGCCTCAGCCCGATCGTGCCTCTAGCAACGATGCCGAGACTCGCCAGCCGGTCACTCCTCCAGCCAGCACCACCGACTCCGCCAACCTGCCCAACTCGCCCGTTGTTCCCCTGGCTTGATCTGCCGTCCTTGATTTCCTGCTTGTTACTCTTTTGAACAATCTTTAAATTCGCGCAGTTCCACCCACTGGGGGTGTATTCAGACTATGTTGAATGTTGGCCTTTCGAATGTCTTCTGTGTAAATATTATGCATGTGGTTGGCTTCCGTTTATGTTTGCTTTTTATCCTTTGGCTTTTTCCATTGCCGACTTCCCTTGGCCGCCGCCTTCCCAGCCGAACAGCTGCTCTGCAGTCTGTGGCCGGAGAAGGACTTGGTCGTTTTGGGAAGGCAAGTACTCGAGCTTTCTCAGATTGCAGCAAGGTGAACGGGAAGCCGGCCAGCCGACTGCTCTGGTAGCCGGCTGGCGGGGTGGGAGGCCGGCTCGCGTTATATAAGTTCGTTGGTCCTTAGCCATTTTTCGTGTGGGCATCCTTTCCTACCCTTGGCTCTTGCCAGTCGGACAGTCGATTCTTCGAGCTGCGACTTTTGGCAAGAAGGGGCTTGGGTGCCGGCACACTACTTGTCTGACTGCAGGTGGAACTTTAGATATAACTTGAGGCGGCAAGTCCCCGGGCCGACTGGTCGAACCCGGTGCCGGGCGAAGAAAGCAAATGTAGTAACATAATCGTATGCGTGATACTCATCATTCATAGATAAAAGAGGGTAGTCCCTGAGTGCTCCTCGGGGCACCCCCTGTCTCGTACTTAGTACAAAAGGTAGCATGCTACGTACTGCTTTTTAACTGTAAAATCTTTGGAGGAGATTGGCGTTCCACGGTCGTTCCGACTCCTTCCCGGAATCATCTCTCTTGCGTGCCTTCGGCTTCTGCGCGTCGATTAGGTAGTAGGAGTCGTTGCCTAAAGCTCTGCTGATGATGAAGGGGCCCTCCCAAGGGGCCGAGAGCTTGTGCTGGCCGGCTGTTCGCTGGATCAGCCGGAGCACAAGATCGCCCTCTTGGAAAGATCTTGGCTTGACCTTCCGTCTATGGTAGCGGCGCAAACCCTACTGATAGATGGCGGACCGACTGAGGGCTAACAGTCGGCCTTCTTCCAGCAGGTCAACGCCGTCTTCTTGTGCTTCCTTGGCTTCCGCCTCCGTGTACATGGCGACCCGAGGCGAGTCGAACTCGATGTCAGTTGGGATGACAGCCTCGGCACCATATACAAGGAAGAAGGGGGTGAAACCAGTTGACTTGTTTGGGGTAGTGCGCAAACTCCAGAGGACGGCCAGCAGCTCGTCGATCCAACAGCCGGCCGAACGCTCCAGTGGCATGACCAGTCGAGGCTTGATGCCGGAGAGGATGAGGCCATTTGTTCGCTCTACCTGGCCGTTTGACTGCGGGTGGGCAACGGATGCTAGGTCCAGCCGGATGCCGTGTGTTGCGCAGAAACGTGCCAATGCTCCCTTTGCAAAATTTGTGCCGTTGTCGGTGATGATGCTATGCGGCACGCCATACCGGGTTGTAATATCTGCGATGAAAGTAACGGCAGTCGGCCCATTCAGCTTCTTGATCGGCTTTGCCTCAATCCACTTGGTAAATTTGTCCACAGCGACGAGCAGATGTGTCATGCTGCCGCGTGCCGTCTTAAACGGGCCCACCATGTCCAGCCCCCAGACAGCAAAGGGCCAGGTGAGGGGATGGTCTTGATTCCAGAAGCCGGCAGGTGTTTCTTGGAGCTAAAAACTTGGCACCCTTTGCAGTGTTTGACTAGTTCCTTGGCATCTTCCAAAGCAGTCGGCCAGAAGAATCCATGGCGAAAAGCTTTGGCGACGAGTGATCTTGAGGCTGCGTGGTGGCCGCATTCGCCTTGGTGGATGTCCCTGAGGATTGCTATGCCCTTCTCTGGTTTGACGCAGCGCTGGAAGACTCCAGTGACGCTGCGCCTAACAAGCTCTCGGCTGACGATTGTGTAGGCTCCGGCTCGGCGTTGAACCTGTCTTGCCGAGATCTCGTCGGTTGGCAGCTCTCTGTTTACTAAGAAGTTGAGGATGGGTTAGGCCCATGATGGAGCTGTGACTTCTTCTATTGTCAGGACTGCCACTGTGATAGGGGCGGGTGGGCTGGGTGGTGAAGAGTTGGAGTCGGAGTCGGCCACCGCCTGTTGTGTTGATGCAGTCCCCGGGCCGGCTGCAGTAGCCCCCGGGCCGAGTTCCGAATTCCCCGGGCCGGGTGCGACTATGGCAGTCCCCGAGCCGCCTGTTGGAGTCCCCGCGCCGCCTGCTTGGTTTCCTAAGTCGGATCCGACTGCGTCGGGGTCAGGCGGCACGAAGATGGAATCAGATTCTAGAGACGGCTTGATAGACGGCTTGAGGAGGCGGTGGAGAGAAACGCCGGCTGGTATAGCTTGCCGGGTGGATCCTACTCGTGCCAGGGCATCTGCTTGCATGTTATCGGCATGTGGTACATGAAGGAACTCACGTCCTTCAAAATATCCACTGATTTGCTGGACGATGAAACGATAGCTCGCCATGTTTGCGTCCTTGGCATCCCAGTCACCGGAGACTGTTGGACCACCAAATCCGAGTCGCCATAGCACAGGATCCGGCGGATGCTGAGCTCTTTGGCTAGCCGGAGCCTGTGTATGAGCGCCTCGTACTCGGCCACATTGTTGGAGGCAGCAAAATGAATTTGCGATGTATACTTGAGCTTGTTGCCCTTGGGAGAGGTGAGGACGATGTCGGCTCCCAAGCCAGTGTGCATCTTGGACCCATCGAAGTGCATCCGCCAGTGAGTGGAGTCGAGGGCCGGTGGCAGGTATTGGGTTTCGGCCCAATCAACAAGGAAGTCGGCCAGTGCCTGGGACTTAATAGCGGTGCGGGGCTGGTAGAAGATCGCGTAGGGGGGCAGCTCAATAGCCCATTTGCCCACCCGGCCGGATGCATCCCGGCTGCCTATGATCTCAGCGAGCGGGGCAGTACACACGACCGTGATGGGGTGCTCTTGAAAATAGGGCTTGAGCTTCTTGGCAGCAACGTACACACCGTAGCACATCTTCTGGTAGTGTGGGTAGTTCTGCTTCGAGGTGGATAAGACTTCCCTGAAATAATACACCGGCCTCTGGACCGGCTGAGCTCGGCCTTCTTCTGGGCGCTGGACTACGATGACTGTGCTGACCACCCGGCTAGTAGTGGCAATGTAAAGGAGCATGGGCTCCTTTTCAGGCGGTGCCACCAAGACAGGCGGCGTGGTCAACATCTTCTTTAGCTCATGGAAGGCTTGGTCCGCCTGGTCGTTCCACTCGAAATGAGTGGACTTCTTCATGAGTCGGTAGAGGGCGAGGGCTTTCTCTCCGAGCCGGCTGATGAAGCGGTTCAGGGAAGCCAAGCATCCGGTGAACTTCTGGACATCCCGCAGCTTGGTGGGAATCTCCATTCTCTCTATGGCCTTGATCTTCATCGGGTTGCACTCGATGCCGCGTTCGGAGACGAGGAAGCTTAGGAGCTGGCCGGCTGGTACTCTGAACACGCATTTCTCGGGGTTGAGCTTGATTTGAAATCAGCGCAAGCTTTCAAATGTCTCTCTGAGGTCTTCCAGCAAGGTGCCGCGCTTCTCTGTCTTCACCACAATATCGTCTACGTAGACGTGGGCATTTATGTCGAGCTGCTTGAGGAGGCATTTCTGCATGCACCACTAAAAAGTGGCACCGGCATTTCTCAAGCCGAATGTCATAGTCAGGTAGCAGAAGGCTCCGAATGGTGTGATGAAGGCGGTTTTCAGGCCGTCAGCTAGATCCAACTTTATCTGGTGGTAGCCTGAGTAGGCATCCAAGAAACTCAACAGCTCGCATCCGGCTATGGAGTCTATTACTTGATCAATCCTTGGCAAGGCAAAGGGATCTTTGGGGCAGGCTTTGTTGAGGCTGGTGTAGTCTATACACATGCGTCATTTGTTATTTTTCTTCAGCACGAGGACCGGGTTGGCGAGCCACTCTGGGAAGAAAACTTCCATAATGAAGCCGGCTGCCAGAAGCCAGGCTATTTCTTCTCCTACAATCCTTCTCTTCTCTTCTGATAGTCGGCGGAGGGGTTGTTTCACTGGTTTTGCACCTTCTCGGACATGTAGCTTGTGCTCGGCGAATTCCTTCGACACACCCAACATGTCCTTGTGGAACCATGCGAAAATGTCCTGATTCTCACGGAGGAAATCGGCGAGCTCGCCTTCCTATTTGTTGTCCAGGTTTGCCCCGATGGTGGCAAACCATTCTGGGTGTTCCCGGTCCAGAGGTACCCTCTTTGTTTCTTTGGCCGGCTGAAAAGAACCTTGGGCATCACACTCCTTGGGATCGGGGGACAGGGTTGGCTGCTTGCCGGCCATGGCCACGACTCGGTCCAGTATCTTCTTCTCCTCTGCAATTACAAGGGACTTGGCCAGCTGACTGCTGGCAGCCGCACACTCGGAGGATTTCTTGTAGTCTCCGGCTATGGTGATGATGCCCTTGGAACTTGGTATCTTCATCTTGAGGTAGGCATAATGGGGTACAGCCATGAACTTGGCCAGGGCAGTTCGGCCAAGCAACGCGTGGTAAGGGCTCTCTAGATCCACCACTTCAAACCACACCGCCTCTCGGCAGAAATGATCCTTGTCCCCGAAGAGGACGTCTATCTTTATCTTGCCGATTGGGGAGCAGGACAGGTCGGGAACAATGCCATGGAACACAGTCCGACTGGGCATGAGCTGCTTCGTCTTGATGCTTAGCTTCTCCATGGTGTCACGGTATAGTATGTTGATACTGCTCCCACCATCTATCAGCACGTGGGAGAAACGGGTGGCTCGACTTTCTGTAGCGAGGGTGGCATCCAGAACCAATGCATAAGAGCCGGGAGACGGCATCACCTCTGGGTGATCTGTCCGGCTCCAGCTAATAGGCCTTTCTGACCAGTGCATGAACTCTGGGTTGTTGGAGGCGACTGCGTTGACTTCTTGGTGTTGTCAGTGCCGGCTACGCCGATCTTCTGGCTGGCTTGTAAAGACAACATAAGCGGCATGCTCGTCGGGGTACTCGTCTTGAACTGCCCCGACCGCTGGTCGAGCAGCCGGCTGCGGAGGAGCCGGAGGCGGCTGACCAGCAGGCGGAGGTGGCGCCATCCCCTCACCCTTGGAGATCCGTGTGAGCCAGTGGCATTTTTGGGCTGTGTGGTTTGAAAGCTTTGCGCCGCTGTGAAACTTGCAGGGGGCATCAAGTGCTTGCTCGTAGGAGAAAGCCAGCTGCCAAGCCGGCCTACCGCCCTTCTGCTTCTTGGGTGCAGGCCGCCCTTCGGGTTGTTCGTCTTCGATGCTGGCCACCTGCCGACTGGTGGAAGGCGGCAGGGGAGCCTTGCGCTTGTGGTCGTTCTGGTACGGGCGTCGACTGGACTCTCCAGCCGGCATCTTGGGACTTGGAGCGAGCACCTTCCCGGAGGCATCTACTCGGAGCTCAGTCTTCATTGAGGAATCGGCCGTGGCGTATTTATCAGCTATGATCAGCAGCTCCTCAAGGGTAGTCGGCTCGTCACAAAGGAGTCGGTGCTTGAGGAGGGTGCCTTCTCGGCACCCGGCAGTGAAGTACTCTATAGCTTGAACCTCGTGCACTCCCTCGCAGGAGTTGCGGAGCTCAGTCCAATGCGTGAGGTAGTCGCGAGTCGATTCGATGGGCCCTTGGACACACAAGGAGAGCTGTCGGGGCTTGGGAGCCCACTTGTAGGTGCTGGTGAAGTTACGGATGAAGGCTTCAATGAACTCTAGCCAGCTGTTGACGCTGTAAGGCTTGAGGCTGTTGAGCCAGGTGCACGTCGTGCCTTGGAGCATGAGGGGCACATATTTTACGGCAACATGCCTGTTACCGTTCGCGATGCTAACCGCGGTGGAGTAGTCGATCAACCAATCCTCCGGCTTCACGGAGCCTTTGTACTTGGGCGTGTCTCTTGGGAGCGAGAACCCTTTGGGGAAGGGCTCGTCGCGGATGCGGGGGGCGAAGCAAGGCAGGCCGACATCATCTTCTTCTTCCAGGGCTAGGGATCATGCAAGGCGGTCGATCCGGTGGCGGGCATCATTCTCGCCGACTCCTTCGCGGCGTCCCAGCTGGCCGCTGAGAGTCGGATGCGTGACAGGCGTCGGGGTAGGGTATCTCTCTCAACGAGGCGGAGGAGGAGGGGGTTGCCCCGCCACTCCATGGCTCGAGGGCGGCCCTCTGCGTCACACTCGATGGAGATTCGAGTCCGGCTGCAGCTGGCAGCCAGCTCCTTTTCTTTTCTCGTACGGGTGTTGCCCGTGGTCGATGTTCGGGACGTCGCACCGTGCTCTCGGCGCGGGGGAAGACTCTCGGCGTGGACGCCGGCTTCATGCCGCTCTGTGGCCGCGTCGATAAGTTGCTGGATGCGTCTGGTCATGTAGGGGAGCTCGTCAGGACCCAGCCCATTCAACTCATCTGCGGCCGCCTGGGCGGCGTGCAAGTTCTCGAGAGGCGTGGCATAGACTGGGCGGTCTGCTCCCAGCATGTCGGTGATAGCCGCACCGTGTTTCTTGACGATGCCGGCGCGGCTCGGCCCGTCGGGAGGCGGCGTGCCAAAGGCGGCACGGTTGACCTCGCGCTGGTGAGCCTCGGTGAGGCGTCTCATGGTGGCTAGCTTCTGACCCTCCGCAACGAGGGCGAGGCGGCGCGCCTCCAATGTCTTGGCGTCCGCGTCGGCCGGGACGGGGCGGACAAGTCGTGCAGCGCTGTCTGCAGGGCGTGTGGGCGTTTTTGCCTGAGGCAGTGCCGTGGCTAATGACTAGTACCTCGGTGATGGCACTGCCGCTGCTGTCGGCTTGAGGAATAGGGTCGTTGATGATTACCACGTTGGTGGGGAAGGCGTCAAGGGATGCCGTGTCGGAGTCGACAAGCATCGGGTCAGTGGAGCCAACCGACTCCAAGTCCACGGCAAGCTCGCCGGAGATGTGGAGTTGGTCGAGGAGGCTGACGAGGTGGCTCTCGGGGCAGTCTATGCCCGCGTCGGATGCAGGCTTGTCGGAGATGCGAGCCTCGCCAAGAAGATCAGCAAGGCAGCTCGCCACGCAGGCGTCAGCGACGTCTTGCAGCGCGTCGGGGCAAGCGCCATCGGGCGAGCCAGGCTGGCTACGCACGTTGGGAAGGAAGAGGGTTCCCGTCCAGAGCAGGTCTCCGGATGACGGTGCACCTGGCCCCACGGTGGGCGCCAAATGTCGGGTGGTTGGTGCAACATATGCCAATGGATGGCTTATCATTGTGGGAGCCAATAAAACATCGCCGGTGCCTGGAAACGGGATAAGGCGAAGACATGCACGCCGGCGAATCTTACCCAGCTTCAGGGCTCTCCGTGGAGATAACACCTCTAATGATGCTCTGTGGGGTCTCCGCATGATCACTATCTCGATGGGTAGCTACAGGATGCTCCTTGAGCTGTTTGGTGAAAGGATGAAGGAGGGCAAGGCCAGCCCGCTCCTCTTCTCCTTGTGGTGTCTAAAACTATCCAAAGAGATCTCTCCCTGCATGGGAGCCCTGGGGGGTTTATATAGGCCTACGCCCCAGGGGTACGATGGTAATCCGACTGGGCGTGGGCCCTAGCCGTCTGTGTCTGTGCCCACCGGCTTCTTCGCCGACTGGTGGGCGCCGCCGGCTGCCGGTCCTCTGGTCGACAGGTCGGCCCCACTGCTCGGGGGCTCTGTCGGGGGCTGGTTATTGTGGCCCCGCCCTTAGTGGCGAGGGCTTCGTCTTAGCAAGCATGTCTACAGTGCCGCCGCCGGGCGAATTATCACTGTAGCCTTACCTCGTCTTATCTCCTTAATGGGGCGCCTCCTTCGAGGGAGTGGACTGGCCGTCTACTAGGAATCGGCCGTACCCCAGGCCGACTGGGGGTGGCCCGGCCACTTTCGAGTGTCTCCATGACGGATGGGACCCGCCGCCCACGGGTCGTATTGATGGCTCACCGTGGGTGACATCATGGTTAATATGGCAACAGTGTCGCGCCGAACGGGTGATGGCCGCCCGTACGGCGTACTGTGGCCAGGCGTGCTCCGGGATTCGGGGGTGGCAGGTTTCGCTGTAGCCACGCCCCGTCTCATCGTTGTTATGTGGGTGCAGATTTTGAGGGCACGGTCTGGGCCGCCTGGTGAGGGAGGGGGGTGGCTTCTTGGAGTCGGCCTTCTTGTGGCCGGCTTCGTGGAGCCGGCCCTCTCAGGGCTTTCTTCTTGGAGATTTTTAGGCCTAGGCTGCCTTCGCACAGCCGGCCTGAGGGGCAGTCGGCTGGAGGAAGGCGGCCCCACGTCGTGGAAGCTTGAAGGCTGGATCGGCCTATAATTTTTCTGAAGTGCCAGGGGGAGCCGGCTAGGCTACCCATGGTCATTTACTCCGTCAAATTGCTTAAAGTTGATGATTTGGCTAGAAACGTTGATAGAATTTCTCTTGAGGTTGATTCTTTAAAGCTTAGATCTATTCCTCCTAAGCATGATATCAATGAGTCTCTCAAAGCCATGAGAATTTCCATTGATGAGTGCAAGGAAAGAACCGCTAGGATGCGTGCTTCCAAAGATGCCTTTAGTAAAGCGTGTTCCTCCAATTCCTATGAAAATCAAGATGAAGATCTAAAAGTTATTGATGTGTCCCCTATTAAATCTTTGTTTTGCAATATGAATCTTGATGAAACTGAATATTATCTTCCTTTACCTAGAAGGCGTTCTAAAAATTCAGAGTATTTAGATCTTAATTATGAAATTGATGAAAGTTGGATTGAAAGAAATAAAAATCTAGATGTTGCTAAACCCACTATATTGGATTTCAAGGAATTTAATTATGAAAGTTTCTCTTTAATTGATTGTATTTCCTTGTTGCAATCCGTGTTAAATTCTCCACATGCTTATAGTCAAAATAAAGCCTTCACCGAACATATTGTTGATGCCTTGATGCAATCTTATGAAGAAAAACTTGAGTTGAAAGTTTCTATCCCTAGAAAACTCCATGATGAGTGGGAACCAACTATTAAAATTAAAATTAAAGATCATGAGTTTTATGCTTTGTGTGATTTGGGTGCTAGTGTCTCCACTATTCCCAAAACTTTGTGTGATTTGCTAGATTTCCGCAATTTTGATGATTGCTCTCTAAACTTGCATCTTGCGGATTCCACTATTAAGAAACCTATGGGAAGGATTAATGATGTTCTTATTGTTGCAAATAGGAATTATGTGCCCGTATATTTCATTGTTCTTGATATAGATTGCAATCCTTCTTGCCCTATTATTCTTGGTAGACCTTTCCTTAGAACGGTTGGTGCAATTATTGATATGAAGGAAGGGAATATTAGATTTCAATTTTCATTAAAAAAAGGGCATGGAACACTTTACAAGAAAGAAAATAAAATTACCATATGAAACTATCATGAGAGCCACTTATGGATTGCCTACCAAAGATGGCAATACCTAGATCTATCCTCGCTTTTATGCCTAGCTAGGGGCGTTAAACGATAGCGCTTGTTGGGAGGCAACCCAATTTTATTTTTATTCCTCGCTTTTTTCTCCTGCTTAGTAATAAATAAATTATTTAGCCTCTATTTTGATTGTGTTTTTTATGTTTAATTAGTGTTTGTGCCAAGTAGAACCGTTGGGAAGACTTGGGGAAAGTCTTGTTGAACTTGCTGTAAAAAACAGAAACTGCGCTCACGAAAATAATTCTCATCTTTTACCAGAGAGCAATAAAATACTGATTCCAACTGCAGTAGATGACTATACAAATTTTCCTCGTTGTCTTAAATTTTGGAGTGGCCTAAGTATTCAAACTATCCAAATTGCTAGAGACTGTTATGTTCTTGACAGATTCTGTTTTTTCGTGTGTTGTTTGCTTATTTTGATGAATCTATGGCTAAGTATCGGGGGGTATGAACCATAGAGAAGTTGGAATACAGTAGGTTTAACACAATATAAATAAAGAATGAGTTCATTACAGTACCTTAAGTGGTGGTTTGTTTTCTTATACTAACGGAGCTCATGAGATTTTCTGTTGAGTTTTGTGTTGTGAAGTTTTTCAAGTTTTTGGGTAAAGATTTGATGGATTTTGGAATAAGGATGGCGACCGGGATTTTCCGGGTATAAATTTCCGAAAAAGACCGTCGTGCTCATCAGCCCCAGGATTACTGTTAGCTGATGAGGCTCCAACTTGATACAGAAATTCCAAGAAAAATACAAAATATGTGAGTACAAGACCATTCTGGCCTGTGAGTACAACAATTGGGTTTCTAGTGGTCGATGGCGGAAGCGGTTTGTGAGACATCAGTGTCTATGGGACTCCATTTCCCACAGGAACAGCTGACCAGGTTAACTCCTATCTTCGCGAGGCTGCTATCACCGTTGCTTAGGTCTCGAGGCTGTCATCGCCACGCTCCTCTCCAAGCAAGCAATCTGGCCAAGACAATAGCCAGGGACAAGCCAGTGAGTACTTTGAATGTACTCGCAAACATTAAGAACACAGGTATAATATAATTGATAATCATGCACTGAAAAATTTCCATGATCACATCGTCAGTCATAAATAAAACATCTTTTATGCATGCAAGCAGGTTATTTTCATGCAACATGAATAAGCAGTAATAGAGTGGGAATAAAATGCCGCAGTCGGGCGTCTGAGCGACACCACATAAAGGGCTTTAAAAGAAATGCCACAGTCGGGCGTCTGAGCGACACCACATAAAGGGCTTTAAAAGAAATGCCACAGTCGGGCGTCTGAGCGACACCACATAAAGGGCTTTAAAAGAAATGCCACAGTCGGGCGTCTGAGCGACACCACATAAAGGGCTTTAAAAGAAATGCCACAGTCGGGCGTCTCGACACCACATAAAGGGCTTATAAAATAAATAATCACAATGAATATCCAGGAGGTAGAACCGTCCCAGGGATACTCGATAATAAATAATGCAACGGGTTAGTCCATCACAAAATAATAATCATGGTCCTCACAAGTAACAGTCGGTATCCAAGTTTGGTTTAACAATATCTCCTCCGAAGACCGACACTAAGACCAACACTTGACCCATCCCAGACTGTAATCCTTAACCATGGACACGGCTATTCGAATAGGTTTTATCTCTGCAGAGGGTGTACTCTTTACCCACGAGTAACGGATTCCTTTAGTCCATCGGGACTAATTCCGTCTACGGCCTTTTAGTTGAAAACACGCCTAACTTGCACACACCAGCTTAACTCATCGGTGTCTGGAATCACCCACGACACTTGTTAAGCAAAACTCTAAGTGGGGAGGCTACAACCTCGCGTAGCATGGGATCAAATTTATATCGCGCGCTCTAAGGGGTGGCCTCCCCTCTCGGTCCCAACCGGAAACACCCATGCCCCCGGACCAGGTGGCCTGCCTACCGGCTACAACCGGTATCTTCCACCATGGCCTCTCTGTACGGTGTGTGCTTGAAAGGGGTTGACGACTTACTGAACCGTACCCTACCTGCGGCAGGGACAAGTGGTAGTACAAAACAAGTATGGGGGTTACTGGAACAAGACTCGATCTACGGTCGACTCAGGAGGTTTATAAATTCCCTGCATGACATGTATAACAAATATATTTCAACCAACAAAATCACCACTCATATACCTTACATGCCATACCGGACATAACCGTCCCGACGGGGACCGGCGACAAGCTCACTCCTACCCAAGGCAGAGGCTTTCCCGGATTCCTTTCCGGCATGCATGCAAGGCACATGAGGATGATTACCATCACAAGTATATTCATTTCCAACAGCAAGGAAATCACTAATATGCATTCATGCAAATGATCACACATGAAATAACAAGTTCTCCGAAGTAAGGTGGTGTTATAAACGTGTCAACTAACACACCAAAAATTTTGCCGGGGTTCAATGCTTGCCTTCATGGTGTGGAAAGGCAGGGTGCACTCCAAATCTTTTGAAAGCTTTCTTCTCTTCCAAAAATCCTATTTTCAAAAATATGCAAATAACACATATTTCAAAAACAGTACAAAAAAGTTGTTTGGAAAATTTTCAAATAAATCTTAAAATAAACTAGACAATATTTGAGAGATGTAGGAAAAAGAATTAATTCATTTGGAGTTATATTTAAAAAGTTATAGGCAGTCAAAGTTGTGGTCAAAATCTGTTATTTTAAAATCAAAAAAGAAAACGTTTCAGAGGGGAATACGCTTTCGGAGCGGGGAAACGTACTGGGGTGGATTACGCCTTCACTTAACCCACGTGGATAGGTACAGGGTCACTGACAGTGGGTCCAGGGGGCCCACTGGTCAGGTTTGACCAGTCTATCCCTCCTCTTCCTCTGCCCGAACGGAGGCGAGGCAACGGCGATCGTCGCCGGCGAACGGCGGCTCCCCGCGGGTTCCAGAGGGTCTGGATGGATCGCGAGACCGAGGCGGTCCTTCCGGTGGTCGCTGGGTAGACGGGGGTGGAAAGAGTCGTCGGCGGTGAGCTTCGCGGCGGAGGGGAGCTTCGGGAGCAGAGTGGTTTTGGGGCTACGGTGGTTCCCGATCAAAATCGAGTAGGGGGATGGGTTCACGGGAGGATGAGAAGGTTCCTGGTGAAGAGAACGGAGAGGGGGAGGCCCTGGTGGTGCCGGAATGGCCGGGGGCAGTGGCGGCGGCTGCGGTTGCCGGAGATGGGGAAGGAGGCCTTCCCGGGTCGAATGCGAGCTAGGGGAGTGCCATTGGGGTGGCCTGGGGTTGCCTGCATGCTCGGGGGAGTTCGGGGACCTCCTTTTATAGCGCGATGAGGTCGGTTCCGTGGCGGTGGATGAGGATGCCGGCGAACCGCCTCTCTGTAGCTTGCAGGGTGACGTGGAGGCGACGGGAGCTAGCCGACGAGCGAGGAGATAAGCTCCTGCGGCTCCCAGGGGTAGGTGGCGAGCCGGGGTGGCTTGGGCGGCGCTGCCCATGGCGGTGGCGGATGCGGCCGCGGGCATGCCGCCAAGCGGCTCTGACGGCGGTGCTGCAGGGCACCGGGGCCTGCTTGGCGTGTTGCGGTGAGAGGGGGAGTGCGTGGCGCGGCTCTCTGGTGCGGGAAAAAAACTAGGGGCACGACGTGGAGACTCGGGCGCGGCACGTGCAATACGCGTGCTCTGGGCGCGGCCAGAGCACGCACAGAAGCTGTTCGACGAAATGCTAAAGCATGCTAGAGGTTGCGGTTGAGGTTGGGAAGAAACAGGGCTAGGTTAGGGTTAGTTAGAGGGTGAATGGACAGGGTGGTTAGGTCAGGTGGCCATGTTCACAATGTAAACTTGAATCCATGCCAAATCTGGCTATGCACACAGGGTGTTTGTCAAAATGCCAAGGGCATCTAGGCAATACTTGGGGTGGCCAAAATCTCCAGATCAAGATCTCCTTAGATGCAAGAGAGAGTGGTGAGGTCATTTGGACAAAAGGAGAAACTTGCTACTGCAAGTTTTGGTGAACTACAAATCTGGATAGGAAATAAATGACATTATTTCATGAACCAAAAATATTCAAATGGGTACATGCTCCTGGACTTAGGGGTTTGGTAGGGAGGACTATAAGCAGGAGAAAGCATAAGGTCATTGGAGCAAAAATAAATAGGGTTGCAGTAGAAATCACAAGGCTGGACCAGAATCGAAAAGAGGTTGATTCACTCAAAATTTTCAAAGAACAGCACTAGGTTTTTGCATAATGTTGAATCATATGCTACTACCAACATCCCATAATTTTGGTGGAGGCCAGAAGGAAATATTTAAATGGGTTGTAGTGCAAATTGCACTCTGGACCAGAGAAGAAAAATTGAGTGTAGAGCTCAAAATATAACATGAATAAAATATATTTTTGTACAAAAGTGATTTAAAAACATCACATGACATCTCCAAATTTTGGTTGGAATTTTAAGTGAATTTATCAAATGGTTGTAGTTCAAATATGGCCATATAACCTTGAAAAACCATTTTTCAAGAAAATAAAGATCAAGCAAATTAATTATGTAATTAGTCACACTGATAAAAGAAAAGTTTTTCTTGAGAGGTTAAACAAGTCCAATAACATATTTGAAATGTTTTTATTTTGAGGAAAAACTCCATAATAACAAGGGAGAAAATGGAAAATAAAAGTTTTAATTCCTGGCAAAAAATTTAATTTAATAAAACAAGGCCAAAATTTTGGGGTGTCACAACACTACCCCCCTTAAGAAAAATCTCGTCCTCGAGATTTGTTAAAAGTTGTTTTAAGAAAAACTATAAGTAATAAAAATGTGGCTACAGTGAGAGGGTAATAAGTGGTGAAGAACCACAGTGTGAATACTGGTGCTGCGTGGAAAAATCTACGGTTCGGGACAAAAACGTGAGATTTCTACGCTGGATATAAATTTAGAATAACTTCTAAATTTAAATATACGCTGGTCGTACCCGAGAGCACAGTGCTCTCTCTGGCCGACAGGTGGACCCGGGGCCCACTGTCAGCCTCTTCTTCTCCCTCTGGTTCTCTCTTCTTCCTCTCTCCCGCGCGCTTTCTCCACCAGCGACGCCTAGCGCGTAGGGCATCTAGGCCGTACCATGGTAGTGCGCGGCGTGCTAGCTGCTGGTGCAGCGTGCACTCACCTCGCGGGCCAGCGCGCTGTCGGCACTGCTCGCGGATTCGTCTCCAAACACCGGCGATCGGCGACGAGCGGCGTTGGTGGACTTCGCCCACCGTACACCGAGCTCGCGCTATAAAACGGCCGGGGTGCCCCTTCTCTTCTTCCTCACACCTGGCCTCACTTCTCCTCCTCCTTCTTCCTCCATTACTGCTTACAAAAGCTTGGGTTAGGCTCTAATGGCGGAGGCGATGCCGGACTGGTTTGCGATCTTGATATGCGGAGGGCTGGCGACACTGCTGGGGCTCTCTATGCTCCTGTGCGCGATGATCCTCGATGATCGTCGCGACGCTGCTACTCGGGTGTTGGCTCTCCACGGTGGTGGTGATCACGAGGAGTAGATGGGGTGTGCCGGGTGCTAACTGTTGTTAGGGGGTGATTTGCTGGATGTAACATTGTTGCAAAGTTTTGCAAACAGTGTATGTGTCCAAATGATTATGGTTGTGAGTCTGCTGCCGTGGTGCTGTGTGAAATTAATTAATCCATGCCGTGAGAAGGTGCAGATGTAGCAACTCAGGGAAAAGAAATCTCACTCCAAGATTTTTCGAGGGAAAAACAGTTAATTTAAAGGAGCATAAACCACAACAAAAACTACACATATTAGTAGAAGCCAATTAATTGACTCGTCGTACAAACTCAGGGTATCACGCATAAGTCACACACATAAATAAATGTTGCAATAATGAACACCGCAGCGACGTCTAAAATGGAAACGGTAACTGGACGGGGTCCCTAGAAAACGTCTCTGGTACTGGGATACACTCCTCTTCTATCGGGGAAAGTGGATTGACCAGTCGATGCATGTGTCTCTCCTGGTCGGGCCTTAGTGCTCTGCCGATGGCGATCTGAGGATTTAAATCTGCGAGGCTCTGGAGATAACCCATCACACGTTGGGTTAAACACTCTTGAGCGATGACGTACTGGACAAGGTTGGCCAGGACTGGGTCTCTCTCAATTCGTCCACCGGGAAAAGATGTCACCCCTCCGGGTGCTGCACGGCTCGGAAAGTAATAATACCCTCGTTCGCTGGCATAGGGTACCGCGAATCAAAGGCAAGCAAGCGCTTCGTATGCAACAGCTTCTATGGCCATATGTGGGGTTGGCATAGATTTCCCCACGAAGGAGACCTCCGTTGGGTCTTGGTTTGAGTTTACGGGAGGGATGTGTACTGCTGCCCAATATCTCGAGGTGGAACGGGTAATTCTCGATTTGAACAACTCGTACTGGGGTGGCTGGATAGCACCCATGGTACTGCAGGTAAAATCCCGCAATATCTTGACAAAACTACCTGAGGTTGCATCTGGGGTTCTCAGATAAATGCTGGGGCTCGGCATGGCAAGAAAATGGTTGTGAGGGTGGTGCACAAGGTGAGAGGTGCTTGGCAAGGTCACGCGGTGGCCTTTTTATAGCACCGGAGCTGGGTCATTTCTACCGTGGTGAATGGTAAAGAAAATTTTCAGCTCTGTTCCATGGGTCGGGGTCAAGCCACAGATTCACACATTTCACTATAGTGATGTGTTACTGTGGGGTTGACGGGGTGATTTTTGGTAACTATGTCCGGGATAGAAATCTTATACTGCATACTGGCGTATCCAGGCAAGGCTACTATTAAAACAGAGGCACGACAACAGGCGGCATTAAAATTACAAGGCCACACGATTACAAAGCGAGGGTACACTGGGACTCGATATGACTCGGGTGACTTAGTCTACCTCGTTTACATCCAAACGGGCGTGCCTTGAGGCTCCTCCACGGGTCTCGTCGTCGGAATTAGCTGGAGTGGGTTGAGGGGCTGCAGGCTCGGGGTAGCGATGAGGACCATCTCGGGGATTGTTGGCCACAATCCCATTGGAGTGTGCTCCCAATATGCGACGAAGCACTTCTGGGGTTATCGCAGCACCTTGGCCGATGGCTGGGGCAGGCCTCAGGGACTTGATCGGGTGTCCAAACAGCACGACTGGGTTGTCGGCGTTGGGCTCGTTCTCTTCTCTCGCCGGGGCTCGACGAACCAGCTCTCCATGAGCTGCGATTAGATCAATAGTGATTTGATTGCACAGTTCCTCTAGTGCACTTACATAGCGCACTAGGTGCAACAATGCAGGATCTGTCTCGTGATCTCCATTGGCAACTTGGAGTGGTCTACCATACCCTTCACGTCTGGGGTAGTAGTGGAACGAGCGACAATTAACTCTGGACGACAAGTGCCGGAGATGAACTATAGCTTCTCGAGCAACTAGTTGGATGGCTTGTGGCTCAAAGGAAGTCGTTCTTCCGGTGAACCTGTAGGGGCGTTCGGGCTCTAGACCCCTACCGTAGATGTGTACAGTGGCCCAGAATTGACGGCTCTCACCGCTCATGGGTCCTTGGTACACAACATATTCTGGGGGCTCTTCTAACGCATAGGCACGACGGGTGAGGTTTGCGAGTATGGTCACAAAGCCTCCAAGGTTGGTTGCCGTGGTCTCATTGTGCACGACAGGGCCAGGCATTGTAGCTTGGTTTGGGGTAGAGGCTGTGTTGTGCTGTGTTGGGGCTAGTGTGCCCCTTTTTATAGGGAAAAGGGGACGGAGTCTTCCTTTCCACGTTTGCAAGAAAGGACTATTTAAGATTCGATCACTGGCGCATGAGCGACAGGTTAGGTTGATAGGTTGGGCACCGACTGCCAAAAGGTGTTGGGTCACTGTGTGGCTATCTTGCATGTGAAGCTTGGCTGGGGTTTGGTTATGGTTTGGTGGGTTGGTTTGCCTAAGTTTATAGACCCGGCTAAGATAGGATCAGCCAATGGTCAGCCTGGCTCTGATACCAAGTCTGTCACGACCGGGTTTTCCAGGTATAAATTTCCAGAAAAAGACCGTCGTGCTCATCAGCCCCAGGATTACTGTTAGCTGATGAGGCTCCAACTTGATACAGAAATTCCAAGCAAAAATACATAATATGCAGTACAAGACCATTCTGGCCTGTGAGTACAACAATTGGGTTTATAGTGGTCGATGGCGGAAGTGGTTTGTGAGTCATCAGTGTCTATGGGACTCCATTTCCCACAGGAACAGCTGACCAGGTTAACTCCTATCTTCGCGAGGCATGCTATCACCGTTGCTTAGGTCTCGAGGCTGTCATCGCCACGCTCCTCTCCAAGCAGAAATCTGGCCAAGACAATAGCCAGGGACAAGCCAGTGAGTACTTTGAATGTACTCGCAAACATTAAGAACACAGGTATAATATAATTGATAATCATGCACGGAAAAATTTCATGATCACATCGTTAGTCATAAATAAAACATCTTTTATGCATGCAAGCAGGTTATTTTCATGCAACATGAATAAGCAATAATAGAGTGGGAATAAAATGCCGCAGTCGGGCGTCTGAGCGACACCACATAAAGGGCTTTAAAAGAAATGCCACAGTCAGGCGTCTGAGCGACACCACATAAAGGGCTTTAAAAGAAATGCCACAGTCGGGCGTCTGAGCGACACCACATAAAGGGCTTTAAAAGAATTGCCACAGTCGGGCATTTGAGCGACACCACATAAAGGGCTTTAAAAGAAATGCCACAGTCGGGCGTCTCAGCGACACCACATAAAGGGCTTATAAAATAAATAATCACAATGAATATCCAGGAGGTAGAACCGTCCCAGGGATACTCGATAATACAGATAATGCAACGGGTTAGTCCATCACAAAATAATAATCATGGTCTTCACAAGTAACTAGTCGGTATCCAAGTTTGGTTTAACAATATCTCCTCCGAAGACCGACACTAAGACCAACACTTGACCCATCCCAGACTGTAATCCTTAACCATGGACACGGCTATTCGAATAGGTTTTAATCTCTGCAGAGGGTGTACTCTTTACCCACGAGTAACGGATTCCTTTAGTCCATCGGGACTAATTCCGTCTACGGCCTTTTAGTTGAAAACACGCATAACTTGCACACACCAGCTTAACTCATCGGTGTCTGGAATCACCCACGACACTTGTTAAGCAAAACTCTAAGTGGGGAGGCTACAACCTCGCGTAGCATGGGATCAAATTTATATCGCGCGCTCTAAGGGGTGGCCTCCCCTCTCGGTCCCAACCGGAAACACCCATGCCCCCGGACCAGGTGGCCTGCCTACCAGCTACAACCGGTATCTTCCACCATGGCCTCTCTGTACGGTGTGTGCTTGAAAGGGGTTGACGACTTACTGAACCATACCCTACCTGTGGCAGGGACAAGTGGTAGTACATAGCAAGTATGGGGGTTACTGGAACAAGACTCGGTCCACGGTCGACTCAGGAGGTTTATAAATTCCCTGCATGACATGTATAACAAATATAATTCAACCAACATAATCACCACTCAATATACCTTACCATGCCATACCGGACATAACCGTCCCGACGGGGACCGGCGACAAGCTCACTCCTACCCAAGGCAGAGGCTTTCCCGGGTTCCTTTCCGGCATGCATGCAAGGCACATGAGGATGATTACCATCACAAGTATATTCATTTCCAACAGCAAGGAAATCACTAATATGCATTCATGCAAATGATCATATCACATGAAATAACAAGTTCTCCGATATAAGGTGGTGTTATAAACGTGTCAACTAACACACCAAAAATATTATTCCGGGGTTCAGAATGCTTGCCTTCATGGAGTGGAAGGGCAGGGTGCACTCCAAATCTTTTGAAAGCTTTCTTCTCTTCCAATATCCTATTTTCAAAAAAATGCAAACAACACATATTTCAAAAACAGTACAAAAAAGTTGTTTGGAAAATTTTCAAATAAATCTTAAAATAAACTAGACAATATTTGAGAGATGTAGGAAAAAGAATCAATTCATTTGGAGTTATATTTAAAAAGTTATAGACAGTCAAAGTTGTGGTCAAAATCTGTTATTTAAAATAAAACAGAAAAGAAAACGTTTCAGAGGGGAAATATGCTTTCGGAGCGGGGAAAACGTACTGGGGTGGATTACGCCTTCACTTAACCCACGTGGATAGGTACAGGGTCACTGACAGTGGGTCCAGGGGGCCCACTGGTCAGGTTTGACCAGTCTATTTCTCCCTCCACTTCCTCTGCCCGAACGGAGGCGGGGCAACGGCGGTCGTCGCCGGCGAACGGCGGCTCCCCGCGGGTTCCAGAGGGTCTGGATGGATCCGCGAGACCAAGGCTGTCTTCCCAGTGGTCGTTGGGTCGACAGGGGTGGAAGGAGTCGTCGGCGGTGAGCTTCGCGGCGGAGGGAGCTTCGGGAGCAAAGTGAGTTTGGGGCTACGGTGGTTCCCGATCAAAATCGAGTAGGGGGAAGGGCTCATGGGAGGATGAGAAGGTTCCTGGTGAAGAGAACGGAGAGGGGGAGGCCCTGGTGGTGCCGGAATGCCCGGGGCAGTGGCGGCGGCTGCGGTTGCCGGAGATGGGGAAGGAGGCCTTCCCGGGTCGAATGCGAGCTAGGGGAGTGCCATTGGGGTGGCCTGGGGTTGCCTGCATGCTCGGGGGAGTTCGGGGACCTCCTTTTATAGCGCGATGAGGTCGGTTCCGTGGCGGTGGATGAGGATGCCGGCGAACCGCCTCTCTGTAGCTTGCAGGGTGACGTGGAGGCGACGGGAGCTAGCCGACGAGCGAGGAGATAAGCTCCTGCGGCTCCCAGGGGCAGGTGGCGAGCCGGGGTGGCTTGGGCGGCGCTGCCCATGGCGGTGGCGGATGCGGCCGCGGGCATGCCGCCAAGCGGCTCTGACGGCGGTGCTGTAGGGCACCGGGGCCTGCTTGGCGTGTTGCGGTGAGAGGGGGAGTGCGTGGCGCGGCTCTCTGGTGCGGGAAAAAAACTAGGGGCACGACGTGGCGACTCGGGCGCGGCACGTGCAATACGCGCACTCTGGGCGCGGCCAGAACACGCACAGAAGCTGTTCGACGAAATGCTAAAACATGTTAGAGGTCGCGGTTGAGGTTGGGAAGAAACAGGGCTATGTTAGGGTTAGTTGGAGGGTGAATGGACAGGGTGGTTAGGTCAGGTGGCCAAGTTCACAATGTAAACTTGAATCCATGCCAAATCTGGCTATGCACACAGGGTGTTTGTCAAAATGCCAAGGGCATCTAGGCAATACTTGGGGTGGCCAAAATCTCCAGATCAAGGTCTCCTTAGATGCAAGAGAGAGTGGTGAGGTCATTTGGACAAAAGGAGAAACTTGCTAGTGCAAGTTTTGCTGAACTTCAAATCTGGATAGGAAATAAATGACATTATTTCATGAACCAAAAATATTCAAATGGGTACATGCTCCTGGATTTAGGGGTTTGGTAGGGAGGACTATAAGCAGGAGAAAGCACAAGGTCATTGGAGCAAAAATAAATAGGGTTGCAGTAGAAATCACAAGGCTGGACCAGAATGGAAAAGAGGTTGATTCACTCAAAATTTTCAAAGAACAGCACTAGGTTTTTGCATAATGTTGAATCATATGCTACTACCAACATCCCATAATTTTGGTGGAGGCCAGAAGGAAATATTTAAATGGGTTGTAGTGCAAATTGCACTCTGGACCAGAGAAGAAAAATTGAGTGTAGAGCTCAAAATATAACATGAATAAAAGATATTTTTGTACAAAAGTGATTTAAAAACATCACATGACATCTCCAAATTTTGGTTGGAATTTTAAGTGAATTTATCAAATGGTTGTAGTTCAAATATGGCCATATAACCTTGAAAAACCATTTTTCAAGAAAATAAAGATCAAGCAAATTAATTATGTAATTAGTCACACTGATAAAAGAAAAGTTTTTCTTGAGAGGTTAAACAAGTCCAATAACATATTTGAAATGTTTTTATTTTGAGGAAAAACTCCATAATAACAAGGGAGAAAATGGTTCAAAAAAATCAAAAGGGAGCCCAGAAAATAAAAGTTTTAATTCCTGGCAAAAAATTTAATTTAATAAAACAAGGCCAAAATTTTGGGGTGTCACAAAGGAGTGGCAAGAGCCCAAGCTTGGGGATGCCCATGGCACCCCAAGGTAAAATTCAAGGACAACCAAAAGCCTAAGCTTGAGGCTATATTTTTATTCACCACATGATATATGTTTTGCTTGGAGCGTCTTGTATGATTTGAGTCTTTGCTTTTTAGTTTACCACAATCATCCTTGTTGTACACACCTTTTGGAGAGACACACATGAATCATAATTTATTAGAATACTCTATGTGCTTCACTTATATCTTTTTAGAACATGGTGGTGGTTTTCTTTTATAGAAATTATTGATCCCTCATGCTTCACTTATATTATTTTGAGAGTCCTTTCAAACAGTATGGCAATTTGCTTTGGTTATATAATTAGTCCTAATATGATGGGCATCCAAGATGGGTATAAAAAAACTTTCATATTAACTGCATTGAATATTATGAGAATTTGATTCATTATGATTGTTTTGAGATATGAAGATGGTGATATTAGAGACATGCTAGTTGAGTAGTTGTGAATTTGAGAGATACTTGTGTTAAAGTTTGTGATTCCCGTAGCATGCACGTATGGTGAACCGTTATGTGATGAAGTCGAAGCACGATTTATTTATTGATTGTCTTCCTTATGAGTGGCGGTGAGGGATGAGCGATGGTCTTTTCCTACCAATCTATCCCCCTAGGAGCATGCGCGTAGTACTTCGTTTCAATAACTAATAGATTTTTGCAATAAGTATGTGAGTTCTCTATGACTAATGTTGAGTCCATGGATTATACGCACTCTCATCCTTCCACTATTGCTAGCCTCTCTAATACCGCGCACCATTCCCCGGTATCATACACCCACCATATACCTTGACGGAAATATGCCCTAGAGGCAATAATAAAGTTATTATTTATTTCCTTATATCATGATAAATGCTTATTATTCATGCTAGAATTTTATTAACCAGAAACTTAGTACATGTGTGAATACATAGACAAACAGAGTGTCACTAGTATGCCTCTACTTGATTAGCTCGTTGAATCGAAGATGGTTAAGTTTCCTAGCCATAGACATGAGTTGTCATTTGATTAACGAGATCACATCATTATAGAATGATGTGATTGACTTGACCCATTCCGTTAGCTTAGCACGTTGATCGTTTAGTTTGTTGCTACTGCTTTCTTCATGACTTATACATGTTCCTCTGACTATGAGATTATGCAACTCCCGAATACCGGAGGAAAACTTTGTGTGCTACCAAACATCACAATGAAACTGGGTGATTATAAAGGTGCTCTACAGGTGGCTCCGATGGTACTTGTTGAGTTAGTTGTGGGATGATGCATTACGGAACGAGTAAATAGACTTGCCGGTAATGAGATTGAACTAGGTATTGAGATACCGACGATCGAATCTTGGGCAAGTAACATACCAATGACAAAGGGAACAACGTATACCGATATGCGGTTTGACCGATAAAGATCTTCGTAGAATATGTAGGAGCCAATATCAGCATCCAGGTTCCGCTATTGGTTATTAACCAGATATGATTCTCGGTCATGTCTACATAGTTCTCAAACCCGTAGGGTCTGCAGGCTTAACGTTTGGTGACGATCAGTATTATGAGTTTATGTGTTTTGATGTACCGAAGGTTGTTCGGAGTCCTGGATGAGATCAGGGACATGACGAGGCGTCTTGAAATGTTCGAGACGTAAAGATCGATATATTGGAAGGCTATATTCGGACATCGGAAAGGTTCTGAGTGGTTCGGGTATTTATCGGAGTACCGGAGAGTTACGGGAACTCGCTGGGGAGTATATGGGCCTTATTGGGCTTTAGGGGAAAGAGAGAGGGGAGGCTGCACGTGCCCCCAAGGCCTAGTCCTAATTGGACTACGGGGAGGGGCGGCGCCCTCTCCTTCCTTCTCTTCTCTTTTCCCTTTCCTTCTCTCCTACTCCTACTACATGGAAGGGGGGAATCCTACTCCCGGTGGGAGTAGGACTCCCTAGGGCGCGCCATAGTAGAGGGCCGGACCTCCCCCTCCTCCACTCCTTTATATACGGGGGAGGGGGGCACCCCATGGACACACAAGTTGATCAGTTGATCTTTTAGCCATGTGCAGTGCCCCCCTCCACCATAATCCACCTCGATCATATCGTAGAGGTGCTTAGGTGAAGCCCTGCGTCGGTAGCATCATCATCACTGTCATCACGCCGTCGTGCTGTTGAAACTCTCCCTCGAAGCTCTGCTGGATCGGAGTTCGTGGGACGTCATCGAGCTGAACGTATGCTGAACTCGGAGGTGCCGTACGTTCGGTACTTGGATCGGTCGGATCATGAAGACGTACGACTACATCAACCGCGTTCTCATAACGCTTCCGCTTACGGTCTATGAGGGTACGTGGACGACACTCTCCCCTCTCGCTGCTATGCATCACCATGATCTTGCGTATGCGTAGGAATTTTTTTGAAATTACTGCGTTCCCAAAGAGTGGCATCTGAGACAGGTTTATGCATAGATGTTATATGCACGAGTAGAACACAAAGGAGTTGCGGGCGTGGGTATATACATATTTCTGGCCGTTAGTAGTTGATTCTTGATTCGGCGGTATTGTTGGATGAAGCGGCCCAGACCGACATTACGCGTACGCTTATGCGAGACTAGTTCTACCGCCGTGCCACGCACACAGGTGGCTAGTGGGTGTCTGTTTCTCCAACTTTAGTTGAATCGGATTCAATGAACAAGGTTCTTTCTGAAGATCAAAAAGCAATCACTATACCGCGTTGTGGTTTTTGATGCGTAGGTAAGAACGGTTCTTGCTCAGCCCGTAGCAGTGCTACCTCTTGAGCACTGCGTTGGTTTTCCCCGAAGAGGAAGGATGATGCAGCAAAGTAGCGTAAGTATTTCCCTCAGTTTTTGAGAACCAAGGTATCAATCTAGTAGGAGGCTACGCGCAAGTCCCTCGCACCTGCACAAAACACATAAATCCTCGCAACCAACGCGATAAGGGGTTGTCAATCCCTACACGACCACTTACGAGAGTGCGATCTGATAGATATGATAAGATAATATTTTTGGTATTTTAAAATAAAAGCAAAGTAAAAATCAAAGGAAATTACTAAGTATTGGAAGATTAATATGACGAAGATAGACCCGGGGGCCATAGGTTTCACTAGTGGCTTCTCTCAAGAGCATAGGTATTCTATGGTGGGTGAACAAATTACTGTTGAGCAATTGACAGAATTGAGCATAGTTATGAGAATATCTAGGTATGATCATGTATATAGGCATCACGTCCGAGACAAGTAGACCGACTCCTGCCTGCATCTACTACTATTACTCCACTCATCGACCGCTATCCAGCATGCATCTAGAGTATTAAGTTCATGAAAACAGAGTAACGCCTTAAGCAAGATGACATGATGTAGAGGGATAAACTCATGCAATGTGATGAAAACCCCATCTTGTTATCCTCGATGGCAACAATACAATACGTGCCTTGCTGCCCCTACTGTCACTAGGAAAGGACACCGCAAGATTGAACCCAAAGCTAAGCACTTCTCCCATTGCAAGAAATATCAATCTAGTAGGCCAAACCAAACTGATAATTCGAAGAGACTTGCAAAGATAACCAATCATACATAAAATAATTCAGAGAAGATTCAAATATTGTTCATAGATAGACTTGATCATAAACCCACAATTCATCGATCTCAAAAAACACACCGCAAAAAGAAGATTACATCGAATAGATCTCCGCAAGAGAGGGGGAGAACATTGTATTGAGATCCAAAAAGAGAGAATAAGCCATCTAGCTAATAACTATGGACCCGTAGGTCTGAGGTAAACTACTCACACTTCATCGGACGGGCTATGGTGATGATCTAGAATCCCTCCGTGATTGATGCCCCCTCCAACGGAGCTCCGGAACAGGCCCCAAGATGGGATCTCGTGGATACAGAAAGTTGCGGTGGTGGAATTAGGGTTTTGGCTCCGTATCTGATCATTTGGGGGTATGTAGGTATATATAGGACGAAGGAGTACGTCGGTGGAGCAACAGGGGACCCACGAGGGTGGAGGGCATGCCTGGGGGGGTAGGCGCGCCCCCTACCTCGTGGCCTCCTCTTTTGTTTCTTGACGTAGGGTCCATGTCTCCTGGGTCTTGTTCGTTGAGAAAATCACGTTCCCGAAGGTTTCATTCCGTTTGGACTCCGTTTGATAGTCCTTTTCTTCGAAACCCTAAAATAGGAAAAAAAAAAAGCAATTCTGGGCTGGGCCTTCGGTTAGTAGGTTAGTCCCAAAAATAATATAAAAGTGGATAATGAAGCCCAATAATGTCCAAAACAGTAGATAATATAGCATGGAGCAATAAAAAATTATAGATACGTTGGAGACGTATCAAGCATCCCCAAGCTTAATTCCTGCTCATCCTCGAGTAGGTAAATGATAAAAACAGAATTTTTGATGCGGAGTGCTACTTGGCATAATTTTAATGTAATTCTTCTTAATTGTGGTATGAATATTCAGATCCGAAAGATTCAAGATAAAAGTTTAATATTGACATAAAAATAATAATACTTCAAGCATACTAACAAAGCAATCATGTCTTCTCAAAATAACATGGCCAAAGAAAGTTATCCCTACAAAATCATATAGTCTGGCTATGCTCCATCTTCACCACACAACATATTTAAATCATGCACAACCCCGATGACAAGCCAAGCAGTTGTTTCATACTTTTGATGTTCTCAAACTTTTTCAATCCTCATGCAATATATGAGCGTGAGCCATGGATATAACACTATAGGTGGAATAGAATGGTGGTTGTGGAGAAGACAAAAAGGAGAAGATAGTCTCACATCAACTAGGCGTATCAACGGGCTATGGAGATGCCCATCAATAGATATCAATGTGAGTGAGTAGGGATTGCCATGCAACGGATGCACTAGAGCTATAAATGTATGAAAGCTCAACAAAAGAAACTAGTGGGTGTGCATCCAACTCACTTGCTCACGAAGACCTAGGGCATTTCGAGGAAGCCCATCATTGGAATATACAAGCCAAGTTCTATAATGAAAAATTCCCACTAGTATATGAAAGTGATAACATAGGAGACTCTCTATCATGAATATCATGGTGCTACTTTGAAGCACAAGTGTGGTCAAAGGATAGTAACATTGTCCCTTCTCTCTTTTTCTCTCATTTTTTTATTTGGGCATTTTCTCTTTTTTTATGGCCTCTTTTCTTTCAATTTTTTAATTTTTCGTCCGGAGTCTCATCCGGTCTTGTGGGGGAATCATAGTCTCCATCATCCTTTCCTCACCGGGACAATGCTCTAATAATGATGATCATCACACTTTTATTTTCTTACAATTCAACAATTACAACTCGATACTTAGAACAAAGTATGACTCTATATGAATGCCTCCGGCGGTGTACCGGGATATGCAATGAATCAAGAGTAACATGTATGAAAGAATTATGAATGGTGGCTTTGCCACAAATACGATGTCATCTACATGATCATGCTAAGCAATATGACAATGATGGAGTGTGTCATAATAAACGGAATGGTGGAAAGTTGCATGGCAATATATCTCGGAATGGTTATGGAAATGCCATAGTAGGTAAGTATGGTGGCTGTTTTGAGGAAGGTATATGGTGGGTGTATGATACCGGCGAAAGGTGCGCGGTATTAGAGAGGCTAGCAACGGTGGAAGGAATAAAAGTGTGTATAATCCATGGACTCAACATTAGTCATAAAGAACTCATATACTTATTGCAAAAATCTACAAGTTATAAAAGCAAAGTATTACACGCATGCTCCTAGGGGGATAGATTGGTAGGAAAAGACCATCGCTCGTCCCCGACCGCCACTCATAAGGAAGACAATCAAAAAATAAATCATGCTCCGACTTCATCACATAACGGTTCACCATATGTGCATGCTACGGGAATCAAAAACTTTAACACAAGTATTTCTCAAATTCACAACTACTCAACTAGCATAACTTTAATATCACCATCTTCATATCTCAAAACAATTATCAAGCATCAAACTTCTCATAGCATTCAACACACTCATAAGAAAGTTTTTACTATTCTTGAATACCAAGCATATTGGGATTATTTAAGCAAATTACCATGCTATTTAAGACTCTCAAAATAATCTAAGTGAAGCATGAGAGATCAATAGTTTCTATAAAACAAATCCACCACCGCGCTCTAAAAGATATAAGTGAAGTACTAGAGCAAAACTATATAACTCAAAAGATATAAGCGAAGCACATAGAGTATTCTAACAAATTCCAAATCATGTATGGCTATCTCAAAAGGTGTGTACAGCAAGGATGATTGTGGTAAACTAAAAAGAAAAGACTCAAATCATACAAGACGCTCCAAGCAAAACACATATCATGTGGTGAATAAAAATATAGCTCCAAGTAAAGTTACCGATAGAAGTAGACGAAAAGAGGGGATGCCTTCCGGGGCATCCCCAAGCTTTGGATTTTAGGTGTACTTGGATTATCTTTGGGGTGCCATGGGAATCCCCAAGCTTAGCCTCTTGCCACTCCTTGTTCCATAATCCATCAAATCTTTACCCAAAACTTGAAAACTTCACAACACAAAACTTAAAGTAGAAAATCTCCTGAGCTCCGTTAGCGAAAGAAAACAAAAGACCACTTCAAGGTACTGTAATGAACTCATTATTTATTTATATTGGTGTTAAACCTACTGTATTCCAACTTCTCTATGGTTTATAAACTATTTTACTAGCCATAGATTCATCAAAATAAGCAAACAACACACGAAAAACAGAATCTGTCAAAACAGAACAGTCTGTAGTAATCTGTAGCTAGCACAAGATCTGGAACCCCAAAAATTCTAAAATAAATTTATGGACGTGAGGAATTTATCTATTAATCATCTTAAAAAATAATTAACTAAATATCACTTTCCAAATAAAAATGGCAGCAGTTCTCGTGAGCGCTAAAGTTTCTGTTTTTTACTGCAAGATATCAAGACTTTCCCCAAGTCTTCCCAACGGTTCTACTTGGAACAAACACTAATTAAACACAAAAAAACACATCCTAAACAGAGGCTAGATAAATTATTTATTACTAAACAGGAGCAAAAAGCAAGGAATAAAAATAAAATTGGGTTGCCTCCCAACAAGCGCTATCATTTAACGCCCCTAGCTAGGCATAAAAAGCAAGGATAGATCTAGGTATTGCCATCTTTGGTAGGCAATCCATAAGTGGCTCTCATAATAGATTCATAAGGTAATTTAATTTTCTTTCTAGGAAAGTGTTCCATGCCTTTCCTTAACGGAAATTGGAATCTAATATTTCCTTCCTTCATATCAATAATTGCACCAATCGTTCTAAGGAAAGGTCTACCAATAATAATAGGACATGAAGGATTGAAATCTATGTCAAGAACAATAAAATCTACGGGCACATAATTCCTATTTGCAACGATAAGAACATCATTAATTCTTCCCATAGGTTTCTTAATAGTGGAATCCGCAAGGTGCAAGTTTAGAGAGCAATCATCAAAATCACGGAAACCTAACAAATCACACAAAGTCTTTGGAATTGTGGAAACACTAGCACCCAAATCACATAAAGCATATAACTCATGATCTTTAATCTTAGGGCCTGTTCTGATGTCCTCCAGCTCCACGCTTCCAAAACTTCACAGATGAATTTGTCCAGAACGTTTGAAGCTCGAGAAGTTGAATTCACGAAGGTGCTCGTTCCCGTAGTGTAAAAATGAGAAGCACGTCCGGCCCAGCTCCATCAAAACGTGAAGCGTGTAGTTCCCTCAATTTATAGCGAACTGCCACCGCTAAAGAAAACGCTTCACTGCATCCCCTCGTCAAATAGAAAAAGAATCGATCGAAGCGTTACGCTAGCCTCGCTAGAACCGGTACCCGGCTAACTGGGTTGCGTCCAGCCGGCCCAACGTACGCGTAACAGGCCACATCCCCTCCCAATTGGGCTGCAGCAACAGGAGAACCTGCAGATCAAGCCAAACACTCCTGAGATCGCTAGCTGAAGCTAGAAGCGAGGAGAAGCGAGGAGTAGAAGCTGGTTTTCTGGAGTTTTGAGAAGCTGGGGAGCCTCCGAACAGGCCCTTAATTTTAATAGTTGGTTCCCACTCATCATAAAGTTTTCTAGGGATAGAAACTTCCAATTGAAGTTTATCTTCATAAGATTACATCAAGGCATCAACGATATGTTTAGTGAATGCTTTATTTTGACTATAAGCGTGAGGAGAATTTAGCACGGATTGCAACAAGGAAATACAATAAATCAAAGAAAAAATTTCATAATTAAATTCCTTGAAATCCAAAATAGTGGGTTTAGCAACATCTGGTGTTCTAATTTCTTCGACCCCACTTTTATCAATTTTAGCATCAAGATCTAAAAACTCCGAATTCTTGGAACGTCTTCTAGGTAAAGGTGGATCCTATTCAGTCCCATCATTATTAAGATTCATATTGCAAAACAAAGATTTAATAGCGGACACATTAATAACTTTTAGATTTTCATCTTTATTTTCATAGGAACTAGAAGAACACGCTCTTATAAAGGCATCTTTCTTAGCACACATTCTAGCGGTTCTTTCTTTCCACTCATCAATGGAAATTCTCATGGCTTTGAGAGACTCATTGATATCATGCTTAGGCGGAATAGATCTAAGTTTCAAAGAATCAACATCAAGAGAAATTCTATCAACGTTCCTAGCCAATTCATCAATCTTAAGCAATTTTTCTTCAATCAAAGCATTGAAATTCTTTTGCGAAGTAATAAATTCTTTAATATTAGATTCAAAATCAAAGGGCATCTTATTATAATTTCCATAAGAATTGTTGTAGGAATTACCATAATTATTAGAGGGATTACTAGGATAAGGCCTAGGATTAAAACTTCCTCTATACGCGTTGTTACCAAAATTGTTCCTACCAACAAAATTCACGTCCATAGATTCATTATTATTCTCAATCAAAGTAGACAAGGGCATATCATTAGGATCAGAAGAAACACTTTTACTAGCAAATAATTTCATAAGTTCATCCATCTTTCCACTCAAAATATTAATTTCTTCTATCGCATGCACCTTTTTATTAGTAGATCTTTCAGTATGCCATTGAGAATAATTAACCATAATATTATCTAGGATTTTAGTAGCTTCTCCTAAAGTGATTTCCATAAAAGTGCCTCCCGCGACCGAATCTAAAAGATTTCTAGAAGCAAAATTCAATCCGGCATAAAAAATTTGTATAATCACCCACAAATTCAAACCATGAGTAGGGCAATTACGTATCATTAATATCATCCTCTCCCAAGCTTGTGCAACATGTTCATGATCAAGTTTCTTAAAATTCATAATATCGTTTCTAAGGGAGATGATCTTAGCGGGAGGAAAATACTTAGAGATAAAAGCATCTTTGCACTTATTCCATGAATCAATACTATTTTTAGGCAAACACGAAAACCAAGCTTTAGCACGATCTCTAAGAGAAAAAGGAAATAGCTTCAATTTAACAATATCGTTATCCACATCTTTCTTCTTTTGCATATCACACAAATCAACGAAGCTATTTAGATGGGTAGCGACATCTTCACTAGGAAGGCCAGAAAACGGATCTTTCATGACAAGATTCGGCAAAGCAGTATTAATTTCACAAGATTCAGCATCGGTAAGAAGAGCAATCGGAGTGCTAATAAAATCATTGTTGTTGGTATTGGTAAAGTCACACAATTTAGTGTTATCTTGAGCCATCGTGACAAGCAAGCAATCCAACACACAAGCAAACAAAAAGCAAGCGGGCAAAAGGAGGTAAATAGAGAAAGAGAGGGAGGATAGAGAGAGGGCGAATAAAACGGCAAGAGTGAAGTGGGGGAGAGGAAAACGAGAGGCAAATGGCAAATAATGTAATGCGGGAGATAAGGATTGTGATAGGTACTTGGTACATTGACTTTTGCGTAGACTCCCCGGCAACGGCGCCAGAAATCCTTCTTGCTACCTCTTGAGCACCGCGTTGGTTTTCCCCGAAGAGGAAGGGATGATGCAGCAAAGTAGCGTAAATATTTCCCTCAGTTTTTGAGAACCAAGGTATCAATCCGGTAGGAGGCTACGTGCGAGTCCCTCTCACCTGCACAAAACAAATAAATCCTCGCAACCAATGCGATAAGGGGTTGTCAATCCCTACACGGCCACTAACGAGAGTGAGATCTGATAGATATGATAAGATAATATTTTTGGTTATGATAAAGATGCAAAGTAAAATAAAAGCAAAGTAAAAAGCAAAGGAAATTACTAAGTATTGGAAGATTAATATGATGAAGATAGACCTGGGCGCCATAGGTTTCACTAGTGGCTTCTCTCAAGAGCATAGGTATTCTACGGTGGGTGAACAAATTACTATTGAGCAATTGATAGAATTGAGCATAGTAATGAGAATATCTAGGTATGATCGTGTATATAGGCATGACGTCCGAGACAAGTAGACCGACTCCTGCCTGCATCTACTACTATTACTCCACTCATCGACCGCTATCCAGCATGCATCTAGAGTATTAAGTTCATGAAAATAGAGTAACGCCTTAAGCAAGATGACATGATGTAGAGGGATAAACTCATGCAATATGATGAAAATCCCATCTTGTTATCCTCGATGGCAACAATACAATACGTGCCTTGCTGCCCCTACTATCACTGGGAAAGGACACCGCAAGATTGAACCCAAAGCTAAGCACTTCTCCCATTGCAAGAAATATCAATCTAGTAGGCCAAACCAAACTGATAATTCGAAGAGACTTGCAAAGATAACCAATCAGACATAAAATAATTCAGAGAAGATTCAAATATTGTTCATAGATAGACTTGATCATAAACCCACAATTCATCGGTCTCAAAAAACACACCGCAAAAAGAAGATTACATCGAATAGATCTCCACAAGAGAGGGGGAGAACAATGTATTGAGATCCAAAAAGAGAGAAGAAGCCATCTAGCTAATAACTATGGACCCGTAGGTCTGAGGTAAACTACTCACACTTCATCGGATGGGCTATGGTGATGATGTAGAAGCCCTCCGTGATTGATGCCCCCTCCGGCGGAGCTCCAGAATAGGCCCCAAGATGGGATCTCGTGGATACAGAAAGTTGCGGGATGATGCATTACGGAACAAGTAAAGAGACTTGCCGGTAACGAGATTGAACTAGGTATGGAGATACCGACGATCGAATCTCGGGCAAGTAACATACCAATGACAAAGGGAACAACGTATACCGTTATGCAGTCTGACCGGTAAAGATCTTCGTAGAATATGTAGGAGCCAATATGAGCATCCAGGTTCCGCTATTGGTTATTGACCAGAGATGATTCTCGGTCATGTCTACATAGTTCTCGAACCCGTAGGGTCCGTAGGCTTAACATTCGGTGACGATCGGTATTATGAGTTTATGTGTTTTGATGTACTGAAGGTTGTTCGGAGTCCCAGATGAGATCAGGGACATGACGAGGAGTATTGAAATGTTCGAGACGTAAAGATCGATATATTGGAAGGCTATATTCGGACATCGGAAAGGTTCTGAGTGGTTCGGGTATTTATCGGAGTACCGGAGAGTTACGGGAACTCGCTGGGGAGTATATGGGCCTTATTGGGCTTTAGGGGAAAGAGAGAGGGGAGGCTGCGCGTGCCCCCAAGGCCTAGTCCTAATTGGACTACGGGGAGGGGCGGCGCCCCCTCCTTCCTTCTCTTCTCTTTTCCCTTTCCTTCTCTCCTACTCCTACTACATGGAAGGGGGGAATCCTACTCCCGGTGGGAGTAGGACTTCCCAGGGCGCGCCATAGTAGAGGGCCGGACCTCCCCCCTCCTCCACTCCTTTATATACGGGGGAGGGGGGCACCCCATGGACACACAAGTTGATCAGTTGATCTTTTAGCCGTGTGCAGTGCCCCCCTCCACCATAATCCACCTCGATCTTATCGTAGCGGTGCTTAGGCGAAGCCCTGCGTCGGTAGCATCATCATCACCGTCATCACGCCGTCGTGCTGATGAAACTCTCCCTCGAAGCTCTGCTGGATCGGAGTTCGTGGGACGTCATCGAGCTGAACGTATGCTGAACTCGGAGGTGCCGTATGTTTGGTACTTGGATCGGTCGGATCGTGAAGACATACGACTACATCAACCGCGTTCTCATAATGCTTCCGCTTACGGTCTACGAGGGTACGTGGACGACACTCTCCCCTCTCGCTGCTATGCATCACCATGATCTTGCGTATGCGTAGGAATTTTTTTGAAATTACTGCGTTCCCAAAGAGTGGCATCCAAGACAGGTTTATGCGTAGATGTTATATGGACGAGTAGAACACAAAGGAGTTGCGGGCGTGGGTATATACATATTTCTAGCCGTTAGTAGTTGATTCTTGATTCGACGGTATTGTTGGATGAAGCGGCCCAGACCGACATTACGCGTACGCTTACGCGAGACTGGTTCTACCACCGTGCCTCGCACACAGGTGGCTAGTGGGTGTCTGTTTCTCCAACTTTAGTTGAATCGGATTCAATGAACAAGGTTCTTTCTGAAGATCAAAAAGCAATCACTATACTACATTGTGGTTTTTGATGCGTAGGTAAGAACGGTTCTTGCTCAGCCCGTAGCAGTGCTACCTCTTGAGCACTGCGTTGGTTTTCCCCGAAGAGGAAGGGATGATGCAGCAAAGTAGCGTAAGTATTTCCCTCTGTTTTTGAGAACCAAGGTATCAATCTAGTAGGAGGCTACGCGCGAGTCCCTCGCACATGCACAAAACAAATAAATCCTCGCAACCAACGCGATAAGGGGTTGTCAATCCCTACACGGCCACTTACGAGGGTGCGATCTGATAGATATGATAAGATAATACTTTTGGTATTTTTATGATAAAGATAGAAAGTAAAATAAAAGCAAAGTAAAAAAGCAAAGTAAATTACTAAGTATTGGAAGATTAATATGACGAAGATAGACCCAGGGGCCATAGGTTTCACTAGTGGCTTCTCTCAAGAGCATAGGTATTCTACGGTGGGTGAACAAATTACTGTTGAGCAATTGACAGAATTGAGCATAGTTATGAGAATATCTAGGTATGATCATGTATATAGGCATCACGTCCGAGACAAGTAGACCGACTCCTGCCTGCATCTACTACTATTACTCCACTCATCGACCGCTATCCAGCATGCATCTAGAGTATTAAGTTCATGAAAACAGAGTAACGCCTTAAGCAAGATGACATGATGTAGAGGGATAAATGTTGGGGATCGTAGCACAAATTTAAAATTTTCTACGCATCACCAAGATCAATATATGGAGTAATCTAGCAACGAGGGGAAGGAGAGTGCATCTACATACCCTTGTAGATCGCTAAGCGGAAGCGTTCAAGTGAACGGGGTTGATGGAGTCGTACTTGTCGTGATCCAAATCACCGGTGATCCTAGCGCCGAACGGATGGCACCTCCGCGTTCATCACACATACGTAACGGAGACGTCTCCCACGCCTTGATCCAGCAAGGAGGAAGGAGAGGTTGAGGAAGAGAGTCCAACAGCAGCACGACGGCGTGGTGGTGATGGAGTGGCAGTTCTCCGGCAGGGCTTCGCCAAGCTCACGCGGAGGAGGAGAGGTATTGGAGGGGAGGGGCTGCGCCAGGTTCAAAGGGTGTGGCCGCCCTCCCACCCCTCCACTATTTATAGGTGGGGAGAGAGGGGGCCGGCCCCCCTAGATCCCATCTAGGGTTGGGGGCGGCGGCCTAGGGGGGGAGGAGTGCCTCCCAAGTCAAGTGGAGGCCCTTCCCCTTAGGGTTTCCCCTCTCTCATGCACATGGGCCTTGGGGGGGCTGGTGCCCTTGGCCCATTAAGGTTAGGGCTCCCCCCCCCACAGCCCATTCTGCTGTATTGGACGTGGTGGAACATTTTCCGGACCTCTGGATCCCTCCGGAATCCTCCGGAACAATCCGGAAGCTTCCCGGTACAATACCGGAAAAAACTGAACTTTCCCCGGAACCCGAACAACAACTTTCCATATATAAATCTTTACCTCCGGACCATTCCGGAACTCCTCGTGACGTCTGGGTTCTCATCCGGGACTCCGAACAACATTCGGTAATCACATACAAGTCTTCCTAATAACCCTAGCGTCATCGAACCTTAAGTGTGTAGACCCTATGGGTTCGGGAACCATGCAGACATGACCGAGACACCTCTCCGGCCAATAACCAACAGCGGGATCTGGATACCCATGTTGGCTCCCACATGTTCCACGATGATCTCATTGGATGAACCACGATGTCAAGGACTTAATCAATCCCGTATACAATTCCCTTTGTCTAGCGGTACGATACTTGCCCGAGATTCGATCATCGGTATCCCGATACCTTGTTCAATCTCATTACCGGCAAGTCTCTTTTACTCGTTCCGCAACACATCATCCCGTGATCAACTCCTTGATCACATTGTGCACATTATGATGATGTCCTACCGAGTGGGCCCAGAGATACCTCTCCGTTTACACGGAGTGACAAATCCCAGTCTCGATTCGTGCCAACCCAACAGACACTTTCGGAAATACCTGTAGTGTACCTTTATAGTCACCCAGTTACGTTGTGACGTTTGGTACACCCAAAGCATTCCTACGGTATCCGGGAGTTGCACAATCTCATGGTCTAAGGAAATGATACTTGACATTAGAAAAGCTTTAGCATACGAACTACACGATCTTTGTGCTAGGCTTAGGATTGGGTCTTGTCCATCACATCATTCTCCTAATGATGTGATCCCGTTTATCAATGACATCCAATGTCCATGGTCAGGAAACCGTAACCATCTATTGATCAACGAGCTAGTCAACTAGAGGCTTACTAGGGACATGGTGTTGTCTATGTATCCACACATGCATCTGAGTTTCCTATCAATACAATTATAGCATGGATAATAAACGATTATCATGAACAATGAAATATAATATAATAATAACCAATTTATTATTGCCTCTAGGGCATATTTCCAACAGTCTCCCACTTGCACTAGAGTCAATAATCTAGTTCACATCGCCATGTGACCAACATCCAAGAGTCTACTAGACTCAATGATCTAGTTCACATCACTATGTGATAAACACTCAAAGAGTTCTAGGTTTGATCATGTTATGCTTGTGAGAGAGGTTGTAGTCAACGGGTCTTGCCATATTCAGATCCCTATGTATTTCGAAAAACTTTATGTCATATCGTAGATGCTGCTACCACGTTCCACTTGGAGCTATTCCAAATTGTTGCTCCATTATACGTATCTGGTATCTCTACTCAGAGCTATTCAGATAGGTGTTAAGCTTGCATCGACGTAATTCTTTACGTCGAACTCTTCATCACCTCCATATCCGAGAAACATTTCCTTATTCCTCTAAGGATAATTTCGACCACTATCTGGTGATCCAATCCTAGATCACCTTTGTACCCTCTTGCCAAACATGTGGCAAGGCACACATCAGGTGTGGTACTCAGCATGGCATACCGTATAGAGCCTATGACAAAAGCATAGGGGACGACCTTCGTCCTTCCTCTTTCTTCTGCCGTGGTCAAGCTTTGAGTCTTACTCAACTTCACACCTTACAACTCAGGTAAGAACCCCTTCTTTGACTGATCTATTTTGATCTCCTTCAAAAACATGTCAAGGTGTGCGTCCTTTGAAAGTATCATCAGGCGTCTTGATCTATCTCTATAGATCTTGATGCCCAATATGTAAGCAGCTTTATCCAGGTCTTCCTTTGAAAATCACTCTTCAAACAACCGTTTATGCTTTCCAGAAATTCTACATCATTTCGAATCAACAATATGTCATCCACATATACTTATCAGAAATGTTGCAGTGCTCCCACTCACTTTCTTGTAAATACAAGTTTCTAGAAAACATTGTATAAACCTAAAAGCTTTGATCACCCCATCAAAACATATATTCCGATTCTGAGATGCTTGCTCTAGTCCATAGAAGGATTGCTGGAGCTAGCATACCTTTTAGCATCCTTAGGATTGACAAAACCTTGATTGTATCACATACAACTCTTTCTTACGAAAACTGGTAAGAAAACTTGTTTTTGACATCCATCTGTCAGATTTCATAATCGAAAAATACAGCTAATGCTAACATGATTCCGACGGACTTAAGCATCGCTACGGGTGAGAAATTCTCATCGTAGTCAACTCCTTGAACTTGTGGAAAGACTCTTTCCCACAAGTCAAGCTTCATAGACGGTAACATTACCGCCCACGTCTGTCTTCTTCTTAAAGATCCATTTATCTCAATGGCTTGATGATCATCGGGCAAGTCCACCAAAGTCCATACTTTGTTCTGACACATGGATCCTATCTCAGATTTCATGGCTTCTAACCATCTGTCGGAATACGGGCCCACCATCGCTTCTCCATAGCTCATAGGTTCATTGTTGTCTAACAACATGATATCTAAGGCATGATTATCGTACCACTCAGGAGTAGTACATATCCTTGTCTACCTATGAGGTTCGATAGCAACTTGATCCGAAGCTTCATGATCACTATCATTAACTTCCTCTTCAACAGACGTAGGCGCCATAGAAAACATCTTTCTGTGTTGCATCACTCTCTGGTTGAAGTAAAGGTTCGACAACCTCATCAAGTTCTATCTTCCTCCCACTCAATTCTTTCGAGAGAAACTCCTTCTCGAGAAAGGACCCATTCTTAGCGACAAACAATTTGCCCTCGGATCTGAGATAGAAGGTATACCCAACTGTCACCCTTGGGTATCCTATGAAGATGTGTTTTGTCCGCTTTGGGTTCGAGCTTCTCCGACTGAAGCCTTAAGCATCGCAGCCCCAAACATTAAGAAACGACAACTTTGGTTTCTTGCCAAACCAATGTTCATACGGCGTCGTCACAACGGACTTATATGGTGTCCTATCTAAAGTGAATGCAGCTGTCTCTAATGCATAACCTCAAAATAATAGCGGTAGATTGGTAAGAGACATCATAGATCGCACCATATCTCATAAGGTTCGATTACGATGTCCGGACACACCATTACCCTGTGGTGTTCCAGGTGGCTTCAACTGTGAAACAATTCCACAATGTCTTAAGTGTTTGCCAAACTCATAACTCAGAAAATCCCCTTTTGATCAGATCGTAGGAACATGATCTTCTTTGTTATGATGATTCTTAACTTCACTCTGAAACCGCTTGAACTTTTCAAATGTTTCAGACTTGTGCTACATTAAGTAAATATACCTATGTCTACTCAAATCGTCAGTGAAGATGAGAAAATAGCGATATCCACCGCACGCTTCAATTCTCATTGGATCACATGCATCAGCATGTATGATTTCCAACAAGTCACTTGCCCGTTTCATTGTACCTGAAGACGGGGTCTTAGTCATCCTGCCCATGAGGCATGGCTCACATGTGTCAAGCGATTCAAAATCAAGTGACTCCAAACATCCATCGACATGGAGTTTCTTCATGCATCTTACGCCAATATGACCTAAGCGGCAGTGCCACGAGAAAGTGGTACTATCATTATTAACTCTACATCTTTTGGCGTGAACATGTGTATTACCACGACCGAGATTCAATGAACCATTCACATAGGGTGCATGACCATGAAAGGTATCATTCATGTAAACAGAATAACCATTATTCTCTAACTTAAATGAATGACCGTATTGCAATGAACATGATCTAATCATATTCATGCTCAACATAGACACCTGATAACATCTATCTAGGTTCAATACTAATCCTGAAGGCAGATGGAGCATGCGATGGTGATCTCATCAACTTTGGAAACACTTCCAACACACATCGTCAAATCGCCCTTAGCCAGTCTTCGTTTAGTCCGTAGCTTTTGCTTCAAGTCACCAATAATAGTAACTGAACCAGTATCCAATACCCAGGTGCTACCAGGAGTACTAGTGAGGTACACATTAATAACACGTATAAATTTTGTTGAAGTTGCCAGCCTTCTTATCTACCATGCATTTGGGGTAATTCTGCTACCAGTGACCGTTCCCCTTACAATAGAAGCACTCAGTCTCGGGTTTGGGTTCAACCTTGGGTTCCTTCACTAGAGCAGCAACTGGTTTTCCATTCATGAAGTTTTCCTTCTAGCCCTTGCCCTTCTTGAAAAACAATGGTCTTGTTAAACCATCAACACTTGATGCTCCTTCTTGATTTCTACCTTTTGCGGTCTTAAGCACCGCGAACAGCTCCGAGATCAACTCCATCCCTTGCATGTCATAGTTCATCACGAAGATCTAGTAGCTTAGTCATAGTGGCTAGAGAACTCTATCAATCACTATCTTATCTGGAAGTTTAACTCCCACTTGATTTAAGTGATTGTAGCACCCAGACATTCTGAGCACATGCTCACTAGCTGAGCTATTCTCCTCCATCTTGTTGGCAAAAGAACTTGACAAAGGTCTCACACCTCTCAACACGGGCATGAGCCTGAAATCCCAATTTCAGCTCTTGGAACATCTCATATGATCTATGGCATTCAAAATGTCATTGGAATCCTGATTCTAAGCCGTAAAGTATGGTGCACTAAACTATCAAGTAGTCATCAGGATGTGTCTGTCAGGTATTCAGAACATCCACAGACGATGTTGTAGGGGTTTGCACATCAAGCGATGCATCAAAGACGTAAGCCTTCTGTGTAGCAGTGAGGACACTCCTCAGACTACGGACCTAGTCCACATCATTGCTTACAATATCTTTCAACTTAATCTTTCTCTAGGAACGTATTGAAACAGGGAGCTACAACGTGAGCTATTTATCCACAACATATTTGCAAAGACAATTAAGACTATGTTCATGATAATTGAGTTCATCTTAATCAAATTATTTAATGAACTCCCACTCAGATAGACATCCCTCTAGTCATCTAAGTGAAACATGATCCGAATCGACTAGGCCGTGTCCGATCATCACATGAGACGGACTAGTCATCAACGGTGAACATCTCATGTTGATCGTATCTTCTATACGACTCATGTTCGACCTTTCGGTCTTCCGTGTTCCGAGGCCATGTCTGTACATGCTAGGCTCGTCAAGTCAACCTAAGTGTTTCGCATGTGTCCCGAGGCCATGTCTGTACATGCTAGGTTCGTCAACACCCGTTGTATTCGAACGTTAGAATCTATCACACCCGATCATCACGTGGTGCTTCAAAACAACGAACCTTCGCAACGGTGCACAGTTAGGGGGAACACTTTTCTTGAAATTTTAGTGAGGGATCATCTTATTTAAGCTACCGTCGTTCTAAGCAAATAAGATGTAAAACATGATAAACATCACATGCAATCAAATAGTGACATGATATGGCCAATAGCATTTTGCTCCTTTTGATCTCCATCTTTGGGGCTCCATGATCATCGTTGTCACCGGCATGACACCATGATCTCCATCATCATGATCTCCATCATCGTGTCTTCTTGAAGTTGTCTCGTCATCTATTACTTCTACTACTATGGCTAACGCTTTAGCAATAAAGTAAAGTAATTACATGACGTTTATGTTGACACGCAGGTCATAAATAAATTAAGACAACTCCTATGGCTCCTGCCGGTTGTCATACTCATCGACATGCAAGTCGTGATTCCTATTACAAGAACATGATGAATCTCATACATCACATATATCATTCATCACATCATTTTGGCCATATCACATCACAAGGCATATGCTGCAAAAAAAACAAGTTAGACGTCCTCTAATTGTTGTTGCAAGTTTTTACGTGGCTGCTATAGGTTTCTAGCAAGAACGTGTCTTACCTACGCCAAAACCACAACGTGATATGCCAATTTCTATTTACCCTTCATAAGGACCCTTTTCATCGAATCCGATCCGACTAAAGTGGGAGAGACAGACACCCGCAAGCCACCTTATGCAACTAGTGCATGTCAATCGGTGGAACCAGTCTCACGTAAGCGTACGTGTAAGGTCGGTCCGGGCCGCTTCATCCCACGATGCCGCCGAATCAAGATAAGACTAGTAACGGCAAGCAAATTGACAATATACATGCCCACAACTGCTTTGTGTTCTACTCGTGCATAGAAACTACGCATAGACCTAGCTCATGATGCCACTGTTGGGGATCGTAGCAGAAATTTAAAATTTTCTACGCATCACCAAGATCAATCTATGGAGTAATCTAGCAACGAGGGGAAGGAGAGTGCATCTACATACCCTTGTAGATCTCTAAGAGGAAGCGTTCAAGTGAACGGGGTTGATGGAGTCGTACTCGTCGTGATCCAAATCACCGATGATCCTAGCGCCGAACGGACGGCACCTCCGCGTTCAACACACATACGGAACGGAGACGTCTCCCACGCCTTGATCCAGCAAGGAGGAAGGAGAGGTTGAGGAAGAGAGTCCAACAGTAGCACGACGGCGTGGTGGTGATGGAGTGGCAGTTCTCTGCCAGGGCTTCGCCAAGCTCACGCGGAGGAGGAGAGGTATTGGAGGGGAGGGGCTGCGCCAGGTTCAAAGGGTGTGGCCGCCCTCCCACCCCTCCACTATTTATAGGTCGGGAGAGAGGGGGCCGGCCCCCCTAGATCCCATCTAGGGTTGGGGGCGGCAGCCAAGGGGGGGAGGAGTGCCTCCCAAGTCAAGTGGAGGCCCTCCCCCTTAGGGTTTCCCCTCTCCCATGCGCATGGGCCTTGGGGGGGCTGGTGCCCTTGGCCCATTAAGGTTAGGGCGCCCCCCACAGCCCATGCTGCTGTATTGGACATGGTGGAACATTTTCTGGACCTCCGGACTCCTCCGGAATCCTCCGGAACCTTCCGGAAGCTTCCCGGTACAATACCGGAAAAAAGTGAACTTTTCCCGGAACCCGAACAACAACTTTCCATATATAAATCTTTACCTCCGGACCATTCCGGAACTCCTCGTGATGTCTGTGATCTCATCCGGGACTCCGAACACATTCGGTAATCACATACAAGTCTTCCTAATAACCCTAGCGTCATCGAACCTTAAGTGTGTAGACCCTACGGGTTCAGGAACCATGCAGACATGACCGAGACAACTCTCCGGCCAATAACCAATAGCGGGATCTGGATACCCATGTTGGCTCCCACATGTTCCACGATGATCTCATCGGATGAACCACGATGTCGAGGATTCAATCAATCCCGTATCCAATTCCCTTTGTCCAGCGGTATTGTACTTGCCCGAGATTCGATCGTCGGTATCCCGATACCTTGTTCAATCTCGTTACCGGCAAGTCTCTTTACTCGTTCCATAACACATCATCCCGTGATCAACTCCTTGATCACATTGTGCACATTATGATGATGTCCTACCGAGTGGGCCCAGAGATACCTCTCCGTTTACACAAAGTGACAAATCCCAGTCTCGATTCGTGCCAACCCAGCAGACACTTTCGGAGATACCTGTAGTGTACCTTTATAGCCACCCAGTTACATTGTGACGTTTGGCACACCCAAAGCACTCCTACGATATCCGGGAGTTGCATAATCTCATGGTCTAAGGAAATGATACTTGACATTAGAAAAGCTTTAGCAAACGAACTACACGATCTTGTGCTAGGCTTAGGATTGGGTCTTCTCCATCATATCATTCTCCTAATGATGTGATCCCGTTTCCAACGACATCCAATGTCCATGGTTAGGAAACCGTAACCATCTATTGATCAACGAGCTAGTCAACTAGAGGCTTACTAGGGACATGGTGTTGTCTATGTATCCACACATGCATCTGAGTTTCCTATCAATACAATTATAGCATGGATAATAAACGATTATCATGAACAATGAAATATAGTATAATAATAACCAATTTATTATTGCCTCTAGGGCATATTTCCAACAATAAACTCATGCAATATGATGAAAACCCCATCTTGTTATCCTCGATGGCAACAATACAATACGTGCCTTGCTGCCCCTACTGTCACCGGGAAAGGACACCGCAAGATTGAACCCAAAGCTAAGCACTTCTCCCATTGCAAGAAATATCAATCTAGTAGGCCAAACCAAACTGATAATTCGAAGAGACTTGCAAAGATAACCAATCATACATAAAAGAATTCAGAGAAGATTCAAATGTTGTTCATTGATAGACTTGATCATAAACCCACAATTCATCGATCTCAACAAACACACCGCAAAAAGAAGATTACATCAAATAGATCTCCACAAGAGAGGGGGAGAACATTGTATTGAGATCCAAAAAGAGAGAAGAAGCCATCTAGCTAATAACTATGGACCCGTAGGTCTGAGGTAAACTACTCACACTTCATCGGAGGGGCTATGGTGATGATGTAGAAGCCCTCCGTGATCGATGCCCCCTCCGGCGGAGCTCCGGAACAGGCCCCAAGATGGGATCTCGTGGATACAGAAAGTTGCGGCGGTGGAATTAGGGTTTTGGCTCCGTATCTGATCATTTGGGGGTACGTAGGTATATATAGGAGGAAGGAGTACGTCGGTGGAGCAACAAGGGGCCCACGAGGGTGGAGGGCGCGCCTGGGGGGTAGGCGCGCCCCCTACCTCATGGCCTTCTCTTTTGTTTCTTGACATAGGGTCCAAGTCTCCTGGGTCTTGTTCGTTGAGAAAATCACGTTCCCGAAGGTTTTATTCCGTTTGGACTCCGTTTGATATACCTTTTCTTCGAAACCCTAAAATAGGCAAAAAAAACAGCAATTCTGGGCTGGGCCTTCGGTTAGTAGGTTAGTCCCAAAAATAATATAAAAGTGGATAATAAAGCCCAGTAATGTCCAAAACAGTAGATAATATAGCATGGAGCAATCAAAAATTATAGATATGTTGGAGACGTGTCAAGCAGCCACATAAAACTTGCAACAACAAAGTAGAGGACGTCTAACTTGTTTTTGCAGGGCTTGTTGTGATGTGATATGGTCAAGACGTGATGAGATATAAGTTGTTGTATGAGACGATCATGTTTTTGTTGAAGTTATCGGCAACTGGCAAAAGCCTTATGGTTGTCTCTTTATTGCATAAGATGCAAGCGCCAAGTAATTTCTTTACTTTATCGCTATGCAATAGCAATAGTTGCAAGAGCAATAGTTTGCGAGACGACCATGTGATGACACGTTGATAGAGATCAAGATGATGGAGATCATGGTGTCATGTCGGTGACGATAGAGATCATGACGGTACTTTGGAGATGGAGATCAAAGGCGCAAGATGATCATGGCCATATCATGTCACATACTTTGATTGCATGTGATGTTTATCCTTTATGCATCTTATTTTTCTTAGTTCGGCGATAGCATTATAAGATAATCTCTCACTGAATTTCAAGGTATAAGTGTTCTCCCTGAGTATGCACCGTTGCGACATTTCGTCATGCCGAGACACCACGTGATGATTGGGTGTGATAAGCTCTACGTTCACATACAACAGGTGCAAGCCAGTTTTGCACACGCGGAATACTCGGGTTAAACTTGACGAGCCTAGCATATGCAGATATGGCCTCGGAACACTGGAGACCGAAAGGTCGAGCGTGAATCATATAGTAGATATGATCAACATAGTGATGTTCACCATTGAAAACTACTCGGTCTCACGTGATGATCGGACATGGTTTAGTTGATTTGGATCACGTGATCATTTAGATGACTAGAGGGATGTCTATCTAAGTGGGAGTTCTTAAGTAATATGATTAATTGAACTTTAATTTATCATAAACTTAGTCCTGATAGTATTTGCATAACTATGTTGTAGATCAATAGCTCGCTATGTAGCTCCCTGTTTATTTTCATATGTTCCTACAGAAAAAACTAAGTTGAAAGATGTTAGTAGCAATGATGCGGATTAGATCTGTGATCTAAGGATTATCCTCATTGCTGCACAGAAGAATTATGTCCTTGATGCACCGCTAGGTGACAGACCGATTGGAAGAGCAGATGTAGACGTTATGAACGTTTGGCGAGCTCGATATGATGACTACTTGATAGTTTAGTGCACCATGCTTTACGGCTTAGAATCGGGGCTTCAAAGACGTTTTGAACGCCATGGAGCATATGAGATATTCCAAGAGTTGAAATTAGCATTTCAGACTCATGCCCATGTCGAAAGGTATGAGACCTTTGACAAGCACTTTGCCTACAAGATGGAGGAGAATAGCTCAGCTAGTGAGCATGTGCTCAGAATGTCTGAGTACTACATTCACTTGAATCAAGTGGGAGTTAATCTTCCAGATAAGATAGTGATTGACAGAGTTCTCTAGTCACTATCACCAAGTTACTGGAACTTTGTGATGACATATAATATGCAAGCGATAACGGAAACGATTTCCAAGCTCTTCATGATGCTGAAATCAATGAAGGTAGAAATCAAGAAAAGCATCAAGTGTTGATGGTTGACAAGACCACTAGTTTTAAGAAAAGGGAAAATGGAAGAAGGGGAACTTCAAGAAGAACGGCAAGCAAGTTGCTGCTCAAGTGAAGAAGCCCGAGTCTAGACCTAAGCCTGAGACTAAGTGCTTCTACTGCAAAGGGACTGGTCACTGGAAGCAGAACTGCCCCAAATATTTGGCGGATAAGAAGGATGGCAAAGTGAACAAAGGTATATTTGATATACATGTTATTGATGTGTATTTTACTAGTGTTTATAGCAACCCCTCGGTATTTGATACTAGTTCAGTTGCTGAGATTAGTAACTCGAAACGGGAGTTGCAGAATGAACAGAGACTAGTTAAGGGTGAAGTGATGATGTGTGTTGGAAGTGGTTCCAAGATTGATATGATCATCATCGCACACTCCCTATACTTTTGGGATTAGTGTTGAACCTAAATAAATGTTATTTGGTGTTTGCGTTAAGCATGGATATGATTTGATCATGTTTATTGCAATACGATTATTCATTTAAAGTCAGAGAATAATTGTTGTTCTGTTTGCATGAATAAAGCCTTCAATGGTCATACACCCAGGGTGAATGGTTTATTGAATCTCGGTCGTAGTGATACACATATTCATAATATTGAAGCCAAAAAATGCAAAGTTAATAATGATAGTGCAACTTATTTGTGGCACTGCCGTTTAGGTCATATTGGTGTAAAGCGCATGAAGAAAATCCATGCTGATGGGCTTTTGGAATCACTTTATTATGAATCAGTTGATGCTTGCGAACCATGCCTCATGGGCAATATGACTAAGACTCCGTTCTCCGGAACAATGGAGTGAGCAACAGACTTGTTGGAAATAATACATACTGATGTATGTAGTCCGATGAGTGTTGAGGCTCGTGGCAGGTATCGTTATTTTCTGACCTTCACAGATGATTTGAGTAAGATATGGGTATATCTTCTTGATGAAACATAAATCTGAAACATTTGAAAAGTTCAAAAAATTTCAGAGTGAAGTGGAAAATCATCGTAACAAGAAAATAAAGTTTCTACGATCTGATCATGGAGGAGAATATTTGAGTTACGAGTTTGGTCTTCATTTGAAACAATGCAGAAGAGTTTCGCAACTAACGCCACCTGGAACATCACAGCATAATGGTGTGTCCGAACATCGTAACCGTACTTTATTAGATATGGTGCAATCTATGATGTCTCTTACCGATTTATCACTATCGTTTTGGGGTTATGCATTAGAGACAAATGCATTCACGTTAAATAGGGCACCATCTAAATCCGTTGAGACGACACCATATGAACTGTGGTTTGGCAAGAAACCAAAGTTGTCGTTTCTTAAAGTTTGGGGTTGCGATGCTTATGTGAAAAAGTTTCATCCTGATAAGCTCAAACCCAAATCAGAGAAATGTGTCTTCATAGGATACCCAAAGGAGACAGTTGGGTACACCTTCTATCACAGATCCGAAGGCAAGACATTCGTTGCTAAGAATGGATCCTTTATAGAGAAGGAGTTTCTCTCGAAAGAAGTGAGTGGGAGAAAAGTAGAACTTGATGAGGTAACTGCACCTGCTCCCTTATTGGAAAGTAGTTCATCACAGAAATTAGTTCCTGTGACTCCTACACCAATTAGTGAGGAAGCTAATGATGATGATCATGTAACTTTAGCTCAAGTTACTACCAAACCTCGTAGCTCAACCAGAGTGAGATCCGCACCAGAATGGTACGGTAATCCTGTTCTGGATGTCATGTTACTTGACCATGACGAACCTACGAACTATGAGGAAGCGATGATGAGCCCAGATTCCGCGAAATGGCTTGAGGCCATGCATGAAATCTGAGATGGGATCCATGTATGAGAACAAAGTATGGACTTTGATTGACTTGCCCGATGATCGGTGAGTCATTAAGAATAAATGGATCTTCAAGAGGAAGACGGATGCTGATAGTAGTGTTACTATCTACAAAGCTCGAATTGTCGCAAAATGTTTGCGAAAAGTTCAAGGTGTTGACTACGATGAGATTTTCTCACTCGTATTGATGCTTAAAAGTCTGTCCGAATCATGTTAGCAGTTGCCGCATTTTACGAAATCTGGCAAATGGATGTCAAAACTGTATTCCTTCATGGATTTCTTAAAAAAGAGTTGTATATGATGCAACCAGAAGGTTTTGTTGATCCTAAAGGTGCTAACAAAGTGAGCAAGCTCCAGCGACCCATCTATGGACTGGTGCAAGCATCTCGGAGTTGGAATATATGCTTTGATAAAGTGATCAAAGCATATGGTTTTATATAGACTTGCGGTGAAGCCTGTATTTACAAGAAAGTGAGTGGGAGCACTATAACATTTCTGATAAGTATATGTGAATGACATATTGTTGATCAGAAATAATGTAGAATTTTATGGAAAGCATAATGGTGTGTTTGAAAAGAGTTTTTCAAAGAAAGACCTCGATGAAGCTGCTTACACATTGAGCATCAAGATCTATAGAGATAGATCAAGATGCTTGATAAGTCTTTTTCAATGAGTACATACCTTGACAAGATTTTGAAGTAGTTCAAAATGGAACAGTCAAAGAAGGAGTTCTTTTCTGTGTTGCAAGGTGTGAAGTTGAGTAATGACTCAAAACCCGACCACAGCAGAAAATAGAAAGAGAATGAAAATTCATTCCCTATGCCTCAGTCATAGGTTCTATAAAGTATGCTATGCTGTTTAACAGTCCTATTGTACACCTTAGCATCTTTCTGGCAATGGGGTACAATAGTGATCTAGGAGTAGATCACTGGACAGCGGTCAAAATCATCCTTAGAGGACTAAGGAAATATTTCTCGGTTACGGAGGTGATAAAAGAGTTCGTCGTAAAGAGTTACGTCAATGCAAGCTTTTTACATCGATCTAGATGACTCTAAGTCTTGATCTGGATATATATTGAAAGTGGGAGCAATTAGCTAGAGTAGCTCCGTGCAGAGCATTGTAGACATAGAAATTTGCAAAATACGTACGAATCTGAATGTTGCAGACCTGTAGGATAAACTTCTCTCACAAGCAAAGCATGATCACTCTTTGGGTGTTAATCACATAGCGATGTAAACTAGATTATTGACTCTAGTAAACCCTTTGGTATTAGTCACATGGAGATGTGAACTAATCACATAAAGATGTGAACTAGATTATTGACTCTAGTGCAAGTGGGAGACTGAAGGAAATATGCCCTAGAGGCAATAATAAAGTTATTATTTATTTCCTTATATCATGATAAATGTTTATTATTCATGCTAGAATTGTATTAACCGGAAACTTAGTACATGCGTGAATACATAGACAAACAGAGTGTCACTAGTATGCCTCTACTTGACTAGCTCGTTGAATCAAAGATGGTTAAGTTTCCTAGCCATGGACATGAGTTGTCATTTGATTAACGGGATCACATCATTAGAGAATGATGTGATTGACTTGACCCATTCCGTTAGCTTAGCACGCTGATCGTTTAGTTTGTTGCTACTTCTTTCTTCATGACTTATACATGTTCCTCTGACTATGAGATTATGCAACTCCCGAATACCGGAGGAACACTTTGTGTGCTACTAAATGTCACAATGTAACTGGGTGATTATAAAGGTGCTCTACAGGTGGCTCCGATGGTACTTGTTGAGTTGGCATAGATCGAGATTAGGATTTGTCACTCCGATTGTCGGAGAGGTATCTCTGGGCCCTCTCGGTAATGCACATCACTATAAGCCTTGCAAGCAATGTGACTAATGAGTTAGTTGTGGGATGATGCATTACGGAACGAGTAAATAGACTTGCCGGTAATGAGATTGAACTAGGTATTGAGATACCGACGATCGAATCTCGAGTAAGTAACATACCGATGACAAAGGGAACAACGTATACCGTTATGCGGTTTGACCGATAAAGATCTTCGTAGAATATGTAGAAGCCAATATGATCATCCAGGTTCCGCTATTGGTTATTGACCGGAGATGAGTCTCGGTCATGTCTACATAGTTCTCGAATCCATAGGGTCCGCACGCTTAACGTTCGGTGACAATCGGTATTATGAGTTTATGTGTTTTGATGTACTGAAGGTTGTTCGGAGTCCCGGATGAGAACAGGGACATGACGAGGAGTCTCAAAATGTTCGAGATGTAAAGATCGATATATTGGAAGGCTATATTCAGACATCGGAAAGGTTCTGAGTGGTTCGGGTATTTATCGGAGTACCGGAGAGTTACGGAAATTCGTCGGGGAGTATATGGGCCTTATTGGGCTTTAGGGGAAAGAGAGAGGGGAGGTTGCGTGCCCCCCAAGGCCTAGTCCGAATTGGACTAGGGGAGGGGCGGCGCCCCCTCCTTCCTTCTCTTCTCTTTTCCCTTTCCTTCTCTCCTACTCCTACTACATGGAAGGGGGGATCCTACTCCCGGTGGGAGTAGGACTCCCCAGGGCGCACCATAGTAGAGGGCCGTCCCTCCCCCCTCCACTCCTTTATATATGGGGGAGGGGAGCACCCCATGGACACACAAGTTGATCAGTTGATCTTTTAGCCGTGTGCGGTGCCCCCCTCCACCATAATCCACCTCGGTCATATCGTAGCGGTGCTTAGGCGAAGCCCTGCATCGGTAGCATCATCATCACCGTCATCACGCCGTCGTGCTGACGAAACTCTCCCTCGAAGATCTGCTGGATCGGAGTTCGTGGGACGTCACCGAGCTGAACGTGTGCTGAACTCGGAGGTGTCGTACCTTCGGTACTTGGATCGGTTGGATCGTGAAGACGTACGACTACATCAACCGCGTTAAGTATTACGTCAGCACATATAAGATGACTAACAGAAACCAAAGATAATTTAGCACATATAAGCTGACTAACTGGACAATTATACCTTTGGTAGAGTCAATGTTCCCCTGCACAACAATGGGAGAACCAAATATGAAAGATTGAGAAATTTAAACCTTGCCCTTATTATTATTATTATTAAGTTGTAAAATAAGGATTGTCCTCTTCACCATGTTTCATTTTAGAGAGGGAGTGAATGTTAATGATTAAGATAAATGCGTTGGTCAATGTTTTATAAAATTCTTTGCTTTCTTTATCAATTATATAGATGTTGAAACTTGTGTGTAGTGTCATACTTGTTGAGCTTGTTTTTATTCATGACAATGGCCAGGTTCTATATTTACTTGTTGAGGCAATAGATGGAGCAATATTTCATGAGCGATCTTACGATTACGCCCATGTGAACTTCTATGCTAATGCTAAGAATGGCCCAAAGAAGAACAATCCAAAGTGCTTGTTTTTGCTGAGCTCAAACATGTTGGACGGCGAGTTAACGCAATGGCTTTAACTTATTTCCATTTTCTTGATGAGAATAAACAAACTAGTAAGTATTTTTAGATGTTCTACTTTGCTTATTTGAAAATTGCTTAGATATCTCATGAATTATCTACAGCTGGATGTCGTGATGTTGCTCGAAGCTCTCGCATGATTCGGGATCGAGAAGCATTAACGTGCGCATCAAGAGCGCATCCTCGCGGTGTCCACGTCGGATCGCTAGAGAAAAAAATCACTGGGAGATTCGATTGGGCAAAGACTAAAATAACACCTCCCTCTTCTTTTTCTCACGAAGCAAACCCCAATCTCCATCTCCGCACGCAACTACTCCTCTGCCTCGCCGCCGCCGCCATTGCCGCACCTCATCTCCATCCCATTGCAGCAACACACTGCCAGCCTACCTCGTCTCCCCTCCGCCGGTGCGGTACTAGCCGCCCCCACCGAGCCCTAGCAGCAACAGGAGTTGTGAACATCGCAGATCAAGGGAGTGGTGGATGATTTAGGTCACGAGAGGCGAGGATATTGGGGATGGGTGCGGTGGAAGGAGCAGGTCATCATGAGGGTGGCGGGGACCCACTCGTCCCTCCTTCCTCGGTCGATCGCGGCGTCTCCCGCCCGGGCTCATGCGCCCACGGTGGCAGCGGCTGCAGAGAAGGGCGAAGGGATCCCGCTCTCTCCTCTTGCATTATGCGTCACCTCTGCTCCTCCCATCCCTCACCGCCATCTCCATGCCTATGGCTTCCTCGGGGCGCCATCGACTCGATCTGTCATACCTAGGTCGCCGGCGCAGCCGCTGTCCATGGTCATGTCTGGAGGTCGTCTTGGGCACAGGGATGCAGTGTGGTTTGAGGATGAAGAATAACTGGTAAGTCTTCTCACAATGTTTGGATAATTTTTTATTTCCAGATCGGGCTCCTTATAACAATTATTTGTTCATCTTGTAGAAGTTCAAATATATACCTCAGGACAATCCGGTGGAACAAAAAAGAAATTTTATATTTATTAGAGACAAATAGAGATTACCTGGTAATGTATATGACAACCCCTTATTTTCTGTAAAATGTTAGCGCAAATGACCAATGTGGTGTGAATTCCACTACTGCAGATATCTTGTTGATGGCACTATTTTTTGTCACTATGAAAACATGGATTATTATCACACTATGGTTCCTATTGGCGCCTATTGCTCGGAAGTATGAGGTCGGACCTTTATATTTAAGTAACTCCTTAGTTTGCTTCTCTAGAAAAATAATTATTATTAGCATTATCGGACAGGGGAATAATACCTAATACTGAGGTACATGTAGCATTGGGCCAGTTTGAACATACATACCAATCTCTATCTTGTCCAAGACAGTGGAATAAATACATGTACTTTGCTTGGAAAAATAGAGTTTGAACATACATACCAATTTCTGTCTTGTCCAAGACAGGGGAATAAATACCTGTACTTTGCTTGGAAAATAGAAACCGGGGTTTACTACCTTACTTAAACTGGTTTCCTATTCCATGTATAAACCTGTAATTTTACGACTCAGCCACAGAACTCAAGTGCATGTAATCTTTCGGCAAATTTTTATGCCTGATGTATAGATTCTCTGTGTAGCAACGGTGCCACAGTTTCCATAGTACAATTAGCAAGCCTCACAACGTTCTATTTGGTGCTAGATTTCTGATTATTGACAGATATTTTTGTATACTGTATGCCCAGATACTTGCGATGGGTTTCTTGATCATACTTTTTAGTCTTGGAAGAAGACAACAAGGTGATGTTAGGTATCTTATCTAGCTTTTCAGTATGTGATGTTGTTGTGTTGTTTAGGGTGAAAAGTTGGCTTTCATAGTTCAGAACAAATAAAGCCTAGGAACATAATGGTCTTCAATGCCATTGGAATAGTTTTATTCTTACAATATTCATATTTGTTTGTACTCAGTGGTTTCAATTGTTGGGAAAAGGGGGGATGGATAGGGAAGAACAAAGGATGTCTTATACTCTCTTTGTATTTAAGGCTAACCAATTTTTTGTTATTGAGTAGTGATATTACATAGAATCATGTTTATTGCATTATAGTTTGTTTTCTTATGTGGTGTCTCCTTAATATAAAATGTATGTCATATTAGTATTGTGATGATCGTGAATTCTGGAAGAGGACTTGTCACCTGTACCTTTGGATTATTTACATGTCCAGCACTCATTTTATTATCTATTATATTAGGGGGCAGGCTATATATCCTTTAGATTTGTCGACCCACGAAATAAGTAGCATAACCATCATTCTATCAGTGTAAATGGTATTGTGAGGTAGTTTAGTGGTCAACAAGGATTGTATAAGGATGGAAAACACACATTTAAGACAGTGTTCTTATTTTGTATTCTTCCTTAGCAAGCACTTCTTCTTGATCCTTCTTTGTTCTATTTCTCCCCCTTGTCATGATAATATCTTGAGTCATCTTTGCAAGAGCTTCTAACAAAAAGTTGAACATCTTAACAGGCTCGTATACCCAAAGTGGAAACTTGTTCCAGTAAACAAGTTCTCTAAGTTGAATATCTATGCAGTTCTGATTCTGAATGAGCATTTCTGAATGTATTAATTAATCACTTTTGAATCCTTCACAAACACCACACTGTAACCCTTGAAGTCATGTTAACGTTACTTCTTCATACTGGATCTAAACTTTTGGCTTTAAACTTCAATAGATATTTATTCTTCATACATGCCCATCTCATTTTATGTGTACGGAGGCTAACCACTATTTTTGTAATTCTGAATTGTAGGTCCATACTTGTCCTCTGTAAATGGTCATTCCATCAAAGTTAACATTATCGTGGTCATCATTGAGAAGCCGAACGGTAGCACCAAAATATAAAGTGAAGAGACCCACTTATCCAGAACAAGGTAGATCATCATGCTGTCATACCATACATCAAATGGTGTGCCGCAAATACAATCGCCAATCTTAGAAAACTCAACGAACATTAAGGAGATTGGCTTGTATGGACTCACCATTCGCCCTCTCAGAACAAAATCACCAATCTAAATTGTTCGAATAAGAACTACTTCTTAGTTTCCATGTTCTGTTACAATGGTCCCTGTTTTTTTTCAAATCTGCAGATTTTAATTATGAATCTAATTCAGATTTGTTCCATGTTTTTTGTTTGCAGTAAAAATCTTACTAGAGGCAACTGGATATAGGAAACAAAGTGAACTACCAGTTTTCTGTTGAACAATCACTACTCTGGTTTTATTGTGACGTGTACCTAAATTTATTCTTAGAGAAAACTTGACATGCAGACTGCATGTTCTTATGTATTGTTTCAGTAACAATGATTGCATAGTAATTCAGTTATAACTATGTAACAGAAGATGGCAGGAACAATGGTACAAATTCAAGTATGTACATGCCAAAGTTGATAGGTTTAACTCTAGGCATTGCATTACTATGTCATGTTGTACTATTCTTTAAAGAATTTGTAGGGGGTACTAGAAAATATGACTCGATGAGGGATGCATTGATTTAAAAAAACGGCCTGAAAGTATCGAGTTTAGTAAAATATTGTATAGCCTTCTCCTAGAAGTTTGATACACTTTTCAAGAAAACAAACTTTTTTTAATCATTAATCTATAACTTTTCTCATATTTGAACATCAGTGTTATTTGAGTTCGGTTACAAAAAGTGGCATGTTAAAAACTTAAAATAGGTGGCTTGATGCAACTTTTGCAAAGTTTGTTAAAAGAAACGCAATGACGGTGCATTTCATTCTCATATGTGGTCTTTTTACAGTCCAATGCATCCTTTGGAATGGGACTTGAGCAGGCAAGGTTTCCCTCTACATCCACCGTCCACATAGGCAAATCGACAAATCTCACTATGGTGGTGTATCATAAAGCTCCCCAAGCAATTCAATTGGATATTTCTAGGGATCAATTACGGGAAATCACATAGGTACCCTCAGTTTATCTCAATTTGCAGTTATTTGAATGACTATGTATTGTTGTATTGCCGTGCTCCGCGGGTTGGCGTTGGCCGCCAACAACGACGAGGCTGGCGGCTCGGGCGCGGGCGTCATCAACCTTGATCGGTGTCCTGTTTTTTCTTTAGTTTTTAGTTTTTGTTATGATCAGTGTCCTGTTTTTTCTTTTATAAATTGCAATGAACGACCGAAGCTCGACGAAGATGTCCTAATCTCATTGTATTTGAGTATCATTTATTTAGCTCTTCCAAAATTTATAGTGTGGCTTCTTGTAACATGCCATTTTCATGTGTTTATGAAGATTGCAAAAAAACAACTGAAATAAACGACTGCCAACTTGGCACCGCCCCAACTTTCTTTGAGGAGGCGCCACAAGGTGGCGCTCCAACCCCTAGTATATACCATTGCTATGCTTGTACCAATGATATCAAGCATCCCGTGGGATCAAGCTATAAGGCAGGCCACTTTGTTGTCTCATATTACTTTGAGGATTTGGTAATATCTACAAATGTACGCCTTGTTAGAACTTACTAGTGTGGTACAGTAAGCAGAAATCTGCCAACTGTAACTTGAAAGACATGATGTGCTCTAGTATGGACCATCATAAAGAAATCTATCAACTGTAACTCGAAAGACACGTACTAAAGAGCAATAATCTGATCCGCATATCAGCCCTCACAAAAGAAGCAACAACACCAATATGCTTGGTGAGCTCAGAGCATCTCCAACAGCTGCGCCAAACAAGCGCCGCGCCGCAAAATTGCCCATTTTAGCGCGTGCGCGCAACCGGTATAGTGGCTCCAGCAGACGCGCAAAAACCGTGCGTGCAGCATATCTAGTTTAACGCGCGGGCCGAAACTCCATCGTGCGCCGCTTATTTGCTGCGCCCGCTCCCGCGCGCTGGACTCTCGCGCGCTCGCTCGCAACTCACCCCCCCCCCTCCAGCCGCGGCACCGCCGCCGCCCGCGCCACCCGACGATCGTTCCGACGCTTCCCCGGCCTATTCCCGCGCCGCGGCGGCTTCCTCCGCCCCCCTCTAGTCACCGCCGCCCCTCGCGCGCGTCCGTCCTCCGATGAACAGCGCCCGGGCGCTCGCTGCTGCTCAGCGCCCGCAAGGTGTTCGACAAAACGCCTGCAAGGTATGTATTGCTCAAACCTCATGAATTTGGTGCATGTTGATTGTAGTTTTTATAGCATAGTATTGAACATTGTACATGAGTTCGTCGTACGATTCTTTCGAAGAAGAATTTGATATGGAAGAGGGGGAGGATCTTGCAATGATCCTAGCTATGCACATCAATAAAAAACCGAAGCACGATGGTTCAGTTATGGGTCGGCAAAGAATTTGAAGGGATAGGATTGAAATTGAACTATTTATTTTGATTTATTTTGTTTGTGTTTGATCTTTTTGCTTCTGTTTTGGAATGCATATGTTGTTTGTGCGGGAGTCGCGCGCGCTGCATTTTTGCGCGCTGCTGGAGCTGCGCGCGCGCTGCATTTTAGTGTGGCTGCTGGAGCCAGCGCTGCCCGCCGCTCCAAACCAGGCGATGGGCGCACGACAAAGTAGTTTTTAGCGCGTGGCGCGTTCGGCGGCTGTTGGAGATGCTCTCATACTTCACAGGGTCGCATGCAACACTAATAGTAGTTGTATTGTCTGACAATAGGATAGTAGGTGTAGTAGCAGACATACTAAACTCTTGAAGTAATCACCATAACCAAGTCACTCCTATACTCAAAAGAGTCATAGCTCGCAATTCAGTGTCTTCACTCGAACAGAAACTTTAGTTTGTTTCTTTGTCTTATAGGCTATGAGAGAACCACCAAAAAACACATTAAGCAGAATGTGAACGGCGGTATAAGGGATCGGTCGCCCATGTAGTGGTCGAGAGGCGTGCAGTTGTAAAGAAGCGTCCGAATAGACCTGAAGTTATAAAAAAATTGAGCAAAGGAAGAAAAGATGGTGAGTAATCACATTACAAAGTTATAGGAGAAGAACACGAAGAAAATGACTAAGCCAGGGTTATCCCCTTTTCAAAAAAAACCCGAAGATGATGGGGGTGGAAGCAAAACAAACTGACTTAAAATATAAACAGGATAAGAGGTATCCACACGAGTGACAACTATAGACGAAGTCATCATAGGTGCCTCATATGTCAACTAAAACGTCTCCTCCCACTGAACAAATGCAAGCATTGTCCGTCTAACCATCCAACCACAGATTCTTTTTCTACCCGCGAATGTGTGTAGTACCTATTTGACAAGGGTGGTTTTTTCTTTGTACTACTTACTAGTACAATATACAAAACCTATGTCGTGAGCCATTCAGATGCATTCGTTGTCGTCGTCCTCGTCATCGGGAGAGGTTCTGTCGTGCCCGCTGTCTTATTGCTCGCGGTCACTCTCCGGTCGCTCGTGCTCCTCTACAGCGCAGTCGATCCCCATGCGTCCAGCCTTGTCCTTCGCTGACCAGGAGCTGGGCTGAGGTCGTGGGTCACTTGTCGCTGCGTGTGTCGGAGCCGCCAAGGTCCCAATCTGGGTGTTGCAAAGATTTCAATGTCAGCGCCTTTTTGGCCTCTGCTTTGGAGCCCCGGATTGCCCTGTTGCGCACAGAGTTCCTTCAGGAGGTTGAGCTGCTCCGCATTGAGCTTCGCGACGCTCTTGAAAAGCTTCATGTTGTGTCGGTTGTGCCTTTGTTGTCCGAGCTCCAGGTTGGTTCCATTGATGGGGAGGCTGAATGCTTCTTTGGGGATTTTTCTCCTCGTGTTGTGCATGCGACGCCGTCTGTTCGTGGGAGTGTGGACATCTCCCAGGTCGTGGCTCCAGTTCTACAGATTATGCACGAGTTGCAGAAGCTTTGTGGGGAATCATCTATGGTGCTACCGACGAAGTTGGGCTCATTGGAGACCTTGGCGGTGGCCATGACGCCCTCACCACCATCGTCGGAGTCTTGCCAGCCACCCTCCTTTGTGGACAATGGAGGCTTAGTTGTTTCTGTCACTCTCTCATCTATGACCTTTGAGCATGTGGCCTCTTTGAGTACCGAGGTTGATGAGATAGATGTGTTGGCCCCTAACTTCTAGGCTCTGCCTTGTGAGCAACTTGAGATGCCCGAGTACATCGTGTCGGTTGTGCCTGTGGCTGATGGTGCTGAGGCGGTCGGTATGTTGGCGCATGATCACTTGGAGCCCACCCAGCCGCTCGCCTTTGTGGAGCATGGAGGTTCTGATGTTGCGGTCACTCACTCGCACGTGACTGTTGGGTAGGTTTCTGTGTGTGACAAGGTCGATGTGATTCTCTTTCAGATAAAACTTCACAGCTTGCTCAAACGTTTGGAGAGGGCTAGCCCTGGATCAGGCAAGGCGATTGTGGAAGAGGCTCTTAGGTGCAAAGGAAAGAAGAATGACGCCACAGGAAAGGTGTCCGCAGCTGCTTGATGGATGATCATTAGTCTCTTGGATTGTCCTTATGGTATGACATGTCTTCGTGGACTTGATGGTGCCCGTGGTCTTCGGCCGAGTTACTTTTGTTGGGGTTGTCTTTGCGATGTAGCCGTGTGGCGGTTGATGGTCGTTACATGTTGCGTATGGTGGTCGGCTGATCATTTGCGTAGGGCTGCTTTATGAGTAGTCCACATATGGTTGGTTTGTACCGGTTTTTGTCTGATTTTTCATTAATTAATTGGGCAATTCTCTTCTTCTTAATTAATCGATTAGGTAAATTTTTTGCCTCCGTTTTGAAAAAAAAAACTTGTGTGCATAAACGTACGTGAAAAGGGTTCAGTGAAGATTACGTTCGTCGGCCGCGGAAAAGAAAAAAGGAAAACCCAGATCGAGCATCCTCTCAGATCAAACCGAGTCCTCCCTGACGTGCACGGCCAAGTACGGGTCGCCTTACAAAAACCTCTAGACGATCCGCCGCGAGTCTGCGCGCCACTTCGAGCCAACACGATGGACGCCGGCGGCGCGTCTCCTTGCCCTACGACGTACTTCTCAAAATCTTGAGCCGCCTCCCTCCATGCACCCTCGCGAGGTGCCGGCGCGCCGGCGCGTCTGCCACGCATGGCGGCCGTGGACGGCATCGACGACCTCCTCCCGGACTACTTTCCCAGGCACAGCTTTCCCGGAATCTTCTTCACCACGATCGGCTGCCAGTCCGATACTTCCTTCTTCGCCCCGCCATGGACGCGCTCAGGGCGGCGGAATGGCAAGGCTGGCTTCCGACGCCTTGCGTATCCACGCGAGGCAACCGTACGCCGGTCGTGCAACGGCCTTCTCCTGCTCGAGGACTGGGGGTACTGCTACGTCTTCAACCCAGCGACCGGGCGGTACGCCGAGCTGCCGCGCCCTTCGCTCAAGAGCCCCGTGGACGCCATGTCCCTCGCCTTCGACCCGGCCATGTCGCTGCACTTCGACGTGTTTGTCTTCGAGAAAGATGTGTCAGCACAACATAGTAAACAAGCCGAGGCTTTAACACTCGAGCAAGTGAAGGATGAGGTCGAGGAGGAGGAGGAGCCGAGGGAACATGTGTTGCCTTTGGAAGTGTTCTCGTCGCGTACCTGGCGGTGGGAGAAACGAGAGTTCATGCCTGGGCATTGTGCCCCAAGGAACCTCTATGACATTCTTGCGACCACTTCGCCTAGTAACCAAACAGTGTGGTCTTCTCAGTACTGGCGCGGGTCGCTCTACATGCATTGCCACTATAGCATCCTCACGATCCTACGCCCGTCAAAGGGGACTTACGACATGGTTAGACTGCCTGGGAAACCCTGCACAAGGTGCATATACACGCTGCCTTGGAATTCCATCTTAGCAAGCTACGAAAGAGGGATTCACTACGTGACAGTCGACAAATTACATCTTCAAGTATGGATGTTAACCGATTCGACAGATGGTCAACTAGATTGGACACTAGCACACGATGTTAGCCTCAACCCACACGGTCATATGATTAAGCCTCTCATTATACAGCCCAAGGTGACATGGGGTGTTGTCAAAAGCAGGACCGGACCGACTAGCATAGGCTACAATGACGATTATGATGACTCGGTAGAGAAGGAGGACGAAGCCACACCAAATGACTCTGAATATTTTTGGGACTCAAACAATGACAACTTCATCGACGTGGTCGGAGGAGCTGTCCACCTTAAGCCGCCAGAATGGGGTGCCCATTGTAGGATCGTGGGATTCCATCCCCACAAGAATGCACTCATCCTCGTACTTGACTGGGCAGTAGTAGTGTACTATCTCGACATGTCGAGGATGCAGTACCTAGGCGACTCACATGAGCTCTTAAGAGACCCCGTGCAAGATGCTTTCTATGTCAAAGGATCGTTTACTTACCGCCCTTGCTACAAGGACGTGCTATGGGTGGGGAAATTTTCCATGCTGTCTTAGACTGGTATATAGCTCTATTGTACTAGCATTTGAGATGCACTTTACCTCTAGGCTTAATATCATTTCTATGTATGCTCTCCTGCGTGGTTATATACATAGTTCCCATTGAACGGATTCTTTTGTTACGAGACTTACACAATGAACGGATATATGTGCTATTTATTTCTTGTGTACAAGCAAGAAATTACTTGGTCTCTTTAGTACTCGGGATCACTGGTGTGCGTTCGTATGGGTACATATATATTGTTTCTTGTTTGATCCGGTATATATAGCTTCTTCGTTACTAAGTTTCATGCACCCCTCCCCCAAGTTGATCTGCTCCTGTTGTTTCTTGAAGTTTTGATATATTTCATGTTCTTGCATTTGCACAAGGACTCGCTACAACACGGTAGAGTATCCAAGGTGTTCTGTAGTAGGCGACTTAAAACCGCCCTCACTTACCTTGGCCGGGTCAGCCACTGACATAGTCGTCCAGGGCAAAACCGAATTGACATAGTTATATAATGGTTATCACATAGAGTGGGATTCCATGCCTTGGAGGCACTTTCCAAATGAACATATAACAACTTTCAAGGCACTTCCATGATAATTGGACGTCTAACAAAAATTAGAGCAGCGACGACATTTAAACCCAAGTTTGCAGTTGCAGCGCAACAGTGCTTACTGTACCCATCGTAGCTACTCTGCCATAATATTTCTGTACAAGGTGACCTGATCAAAGAACTACTTACAACTTGCAAAACGGTTTGACCTAGCTATTACAATGCGTATGACCAAGCTAACGATTTGACCTAGCTTTCTGCAGAGGACTTGGCGCTCTGTTGTGTTGCAAAATCGCCCCGCCGAATGCCCGCCCCCGAAGGAGGATGCATGTTGAAAACGTAAGCAACTCGTCCTGCTACCTGCCCATCTAGTTGACGGATGCCCATGATCGGTGACCACTTAAGAGGCGCTACATTTAACAGGAATGATTCACCAAGAATGAAGAAACACTCCCTTGCCAACTTTTCCACCTATAAAAAAACAGCAGCCAATGTCTGTCATTTTTAGCAGTGGACTGATGTAATGTAATAATGTTGCCTGTTGACTAAGATGAGATTCTGAAGGTTATTCATAGATGTTAAACAGGCCATATGTACCAGAAAATAAATACAGTAAATAAACTACCACTAGACATGCAAAACAAGACACATAGATCCAGTAGATTTATTCACTGTAATGGTGTTGATACAACTTAAGAAATGGCGTACCTGTATCTTAACAAACTTTGTGTTACTCATGATCAAGATGATCTGCACACTAGATAATGGTCCTGACAATATCTTGATGGCAATATTCTCAAAGAACTTCTGCAAGACTTGGTGGTTGAGTGTTTCACCAGAATCATAATCATCTACCAAAATAATTCGCTTTAGTCTCGTCCAAGGAACTGGTAGTTCATGTTCATCTCCAATAGTTAGATGAGAAGGATCAGCGACATTCTGGACTATTCTGAGATTGTTTGCAACTAAATTACGCTCAGCCAAATGCAGATCAGGTGTAATGTCAACCATGTTATGAAGTTGAGAGGAAAACTTCAGAGTTCTGTCATTCACGACAAGAATGTGACCATTTTCACCTCCAGTCACTAACTTCCTCCAACCTATGTCAGCCTGCGGCCATGGTGGATCTTCTGGATTCATTTTAGAAGTAACAGATGAAGAGCTCAAAGAGCCAAGATTGTGTGCAAATGGACAAGAGTCGCCATTTCTACAACCCTGATCAAAGGAACGGCATATCAAAAGCAAAAATGTTAATTCATACCCATCGAGTTGTCAAAATACCAAGTTAACATATACATGCAGTTAGGTAGATATAAAAAGTGAGATACAATGGGCGAGGACCGCCATGGACAATATATTAAGAGAGAGCCCACCCAGGCGAGATACCGGAAATTCATTCCTGACGGGATTCAGACTCCAGTCAGGCTACTGCTCAGTTCTCAGTTAGTATTAGTTAGATATAACTTTAATGAAATGCATGTTGGCACAGTATCACTGCTGTCAATGTCATTTGACCTGTTACAACCATTTTATTCCTAGTGTCATCAATGAGTTACATTTAATATTACAATGAAAGAATATGTTAAGTCCTTCGCTATCTATTGTTAGCCAGCCGGTTGTGGCATCCTTTTTGGGCTAGTTTGTATATCTAGCCGTCTGGAGCTCTGTGTGAGCTGCATTTCTCTTTTTCCTTTTGGTTTAGCTGGAGACTGGCACTTTTGCCTTTTTTTGTTTAATAAGATGGCCGTATGCATCGTTCTGATGCAGAGGCAGGGGAGCCCCCCCTTTTCGAAAAAAAAAAGTCCTTCGCTGAGGCAGGGAAAAGTGTATCAAGTAGTTGCAGTAGAATATTGAGGATGTAGGTTTGGAGTTCAGTTGGTCTGCATCCGGCTGGCTATAAGATGATGTACTATGTCGCATAAATTGTGGTTACTACAATTTAAGATATGAAATTAGGGCAATCCTTCATCAAGATCTTACTCAACACATAGAAAAATAACCAAATAACGTATATATCCTGCAAATGACGCGCTGGGAAAAAAGGGCAGGTGATAATAGCATGAAAGAATGCAACAGTTCACCTTTAATGTGAGGAAGAACTTGCATGCTCGTTTTGAGGCATTGGATAAATTGTTAAGAGGTCCTCTGTATGTTTCACTAGATCCATCATGGTAGTCCACACACGTCTCTGCAAGTTCTATCTTCATCTGTGAACCAATCAAGAAGCATTATATTTATACTACTTTATGTCATATATACAGGTAACTTGACAATGCATACAATTGATATAATACAACACACCTTTTCAGTAACCTTCATGAGGGTATTAACAATGTCAGTGGCTCCAAAATCAGTTGCAGAAATATAAGGGATTGCAGCACACCTCTGTGAATCTAAGTGAGAATTGTCAGTTTCCAACGGGAGTGAAGTCATATGATCTGGCTCCGGCAATTCAGTATCACGACATTCATGGTGGAATTCAGAGGTCTGAAGGTACTTTGGAGGATTGATTTCCAGAAGAAATTGAGGCCTAAACCGGTGCAGTGTGCTCATAATATCATCATCTGTTCAAAAGAGTGAGTTACCAGGAAATGTCCATATATTGTATTCTTGGAAAATTATTTTGATATTTGCACTTCTATGAGTAGGTCCTCACACCAACTATGTATATTTTAATTTTTTATTGCAACACAAAAAGCTGATGTATAACACAGTAGGCTACAGCAGGCAACACTTTCCACCATCTTATGTACACATTTTCAAACTTTTAGTGGAAAACCATGATAATGCTAGAGTACCTGACACACATCAATAGATGCAAATTGTGCAATCAAAATACACTTCAGAAACTTTTTATCGCAAGTTAAAGGACATACAAATTTTGGAGATGTTGTTAAGTGCTTTAAGCACGAGATTGTGTAATCTACACCATTCTTGTTCAACTTTCAAGATCTCACATGCATTTGATTCTTGGTTCTTGGAGACATTTGTCAGGTACTCCAGACGAAACTTATCCTGAAAAAAATTAGAATATGTAACTTTGGTGAAAAATAAATAGTGTTAACAGAATCCAAATAAAAATATATACATTTTTTCATCAATAATAATATTCACTTAAGGGCCATGATATAGTATCCTAGAAATAGTCATCTACTCCCTCCGTTCCTAAATATTTGTCTTTCTAGAGATTTCAACAAGTGACTACATACGGAGCAAAATGAGTGAATCTACACTCTAAAATATGTCTATATACATCCGTATATGGTAGTCCATTTGAAATCTCTAAAAAGACAAATATTTAGGAATTGAGGGAGTATTAGAAAAGGTATTACCAGAAAAAGATGGTACAAAAACAGAATGAGCGTGTAATTGTTACTAAAAAGGACTTGAAAGTTAAGATTACAAATTTAAAAATAACCAACTCCCAAAAATGTCCAAGACATATATGCACATGGTATTTTATTACAGATAAGACAAGATGTACCTTAAACATACGCTGCCAAAACTGATATGCCCGGAGATTTGCGATTAGTGTAGCTTCCTTCTTGCCAATTTTTTGGAAGGTACGTTCATCAAAATAATCATCTCTAATCTTCTTGCGCTGTAAAACAGAAAGTAGGATACATAACTAAAAGAACACGGGGATACAAGCATGTCATTTGAAGTAACTAGAACATACCAATGCTTGATCACCAAAAGGTTGCAGTGCAGGAAGTGGTTGAATGTCCAACATAATGCCTATCAGGATTCCTTCATGGAGATACCCCATCTCACCAAATTTCAGGGTAAGAACAGAAGCATGAAATGATAACGGCAAACTATCGAGCAAATAGCCATAAAATCTGGGATGATACCCTCCAGGGAATGCTGGCTGAAATGCATCAATTTGAACAAGAGTATCTAGTGCATCTTTAATAACACTGGATTCCGGTGGATTGAGAATTTTTTGCAGCAGCACTGCCAACAAGTGACTGTTAGTGAGAATATTACCTTAATATAGATATATACGAAGAAGAGTGACAGTGTATAGTAATGAATGATCCCACATACCCAAATATGTTTTGTTTTCAAATGCATGTACTAAGGTTTTTAAGATCTTACTAACTTGTACAGAGAAGTATTTGGTGTTTCTTTTAACTTCAGTAACAAATTTCCATTAATTTTCTTTGCACACTATTGTAACCTCACTCACTCGGGCTTGTAAATACACTTTATAACTATCCAATTTATCGAGATGCAAGCATTACGTTTTCTCGAAAATATACGTAACAAATTTTACAGAATTTAGCACTCCCCATCTATATATCAAAGGATGTACAAGGTGTTAAAAAAATACGCACTTAGGGACACTGGTAAAATATTTAAATACGAGTAGTAAACATAATGAGAATCAAAACAGGAATTCTTAATTCAATGACTAAGTTATTTTTAAAACTTGAAAAAAAAAGATGATACTGAACTCTTAAGATAGGTACAAGTGAGGTGGGTGCATCAATGTCAAAGAATTTGAGAACTGCTCCTATAGTTCACTATTCCTTGGCTGTGTGAATCACAGTGATGCAAAGGCGGTTCATTTTACTGTTATAATCCGAGCACAGAAACATCAAGCAAGATTAGTGGAATTGCAGAGAAAGAATTACCAGTGGGGTCGTCATTCATAGCTATGGAATCTGCACAACATATCATGAGTGCTTGGTCTCTCAAGGATAACATTGAAATGGCAGGGCTTTCATGATCAGGAAAAGCGTTGTAAAATGGCTCTGTTACCAAGCGAAAAATCTGTCCATCACAGGTTCGGCCTGTCCTTCCTTTCCGCTGCTCAGCCTAAAAAAGTTATAACTAGTTTCAACATGAGGGTCAAAAGTAAGTTAAAAGTGAATAGCATCAGTATATCTGTGATACTAACCTGAGACTTGGAAA
>NC_053023.1:730557051-730572159 GCF_003073215.2 Triticum urartu | reverse complement strand
CCTAATCTCGAAATACGCCAACCCAACATGTACCATTGGAGACACCTGTAGTACTCCTTTATAATCACCCAGTTACGTTGTGACGTTTGGTAGTACCCAAAGTGTTCCTCCGGTAAACGGGAGTTGCATAATCTCATAGTTATAGGAATATGTATAAGTCATGAAGAAAGCAATAGCAACATACTAAACGATCGGGTGCTAAGCTAATGGAATGGGTCATGTCAATCAGATCATTCAACTAATGATGTGACCTCGTTAATCAAATAACAACTCATTGTTCATGGTCAGGAAACATAACCATCTTTGATTAACGAACTAGTCAAGTAGAGGCATACTAGTGACACTTTGTTTGTCTATATATTCACACATGTATTATGTTTCCAGTTAATACAATTCTAGCATGAATAATAAACATTTATCATGATTATAAGGAAATAAATAATAACTTTATTATTGCCTCTAGGGCATATTTCCTTCAGTCTCCCACTTGCTCTAGAGTCAATAATCTAGATCGCATCATTATGTGATTAACATCGATAGTTCACATCATCATGTGATTAACACCCATAGTTCATATCGTCATGTGACCAACACCCAAAGGGTTTACTAGATTCAGTAATATAGTTCACATCGCTATGTGATTAACAACCAAGGAGTACTAAGGTGTGATCATGTTTTGCTTGTGAGAGAATCTTAGTCAACGGGTCTGCCACATTCAGATCTGCGTGTATTTTGCAAATTTCTATGTCAACAATGCTCTGCATGGAGCTACTCTAGCTAATTGCTCCCACTTTCAATATGTATCTAGACCGAGACTTAGAGTCATCTAGATTAGTGTCAAAACTTGCATCGGCGTAACCCTTTACGACGAACCCTTTTTTTTCACTTCCATAATCGAGAAATATATCCTTATTCCACTAAGGATAATTTTGACCGCTGTCCAGTGATCTACTCCTAGATCACTATCTTACTCCCTTGCCAAACTCAGTGGTAGGGCATACAATAAATCTGGTATACAGCATGGCATACTTTATAGAACCTATGACTGAGGCATAGGGAATGACTTTCATTCTCTTTCTATTTTCTGCCGTGGTCGGGCTTTGAGTCTTTACTCAACTTCACACCTTGTAACACAGGCAAGAACTTTTTCTTTGACTGTTCCATTTTGAACTACTTCAAAATCTTGTCAAGGTATGTACTCATTGAAAAAAAAACTTATCAAGCGTCTTGATCTATCTCTATAGATCTTGAAGCTCAATATGTAAGCAGCTTCACCGAAGTATTTCTTTGAAAAACTCCTTTCAAACACTCCTTTTATGCTTTACAGAATAATTCTACATTATTTCCGATCAACAATATGTCATTCACATATACTTATCAGAAATGTTGTAGTGCTCCCACTCACTTTCTTGTAAATACAGGCTTCACCGCAAGTCTGTATAAAACTATATGCTTTGATCAACTTATCAAAGCATATATTCCAACTCCGAGATTCTTGCACCAGTCCATAGATGGATCGCTAGAGCTTGCATATTTAGTTAACACCTTTAGGATCGACAAAACCTTCTAGTTGCATCGTATACAACTCTTCTTTAGTAAATCTATTAAGGAATGCAGTTTTGTTTATCCATTTGCCAGATTTCATAAAATGCGGTAATTGCTAACATGATTCGGACAGACTTAAGTATAGATGCGAGTGAGAAACTCTCATCGTATTCAACACCTTGAACTTGTCGAAAACCTTTTGCGACAATTCTAGCTTTGTAGATAGTAACACTACTATCAGCATCCGTCTTCCTCTTGAAGATCGATTTATTTTCTATGGCTTGCCGATGATCGGGCAAATCCATCAAAGTCCATACTTTGTTCTCATACATGGATCATATCTCAGATTTCATGGCCTCAAACCATTTCGCGGAATCTGGGCTCATCATCGCTTCATAGTTCGCAAGTTCGTCATGGTCTAGTAACATGACTTCCAGAACAAGATTACCGTACCACTCTGGTGCGGATCTTACTCTGGTTTACCTACGAGATTTGGTAGTAACTTGATCTGAAGTTACATGATCATCATCATTAGCTTCCTCACTAATTGGTGTAGTAGTCACAGGAACAGATTTCTATGATGAACTACTTTCCAATAAGGGAGCAGGTACAGTTACCTCGTCAAGTTCTACTTTCCTCCCACTCACTTCTTTCGAGAGAAACTCCTTCTCTAGAAAAACTCCGAATTTAGCAATAAAAGTCTTGCCTTCGGATTTGTGATAGAAGGTGTACCCAACAGTCTCCTTTGGGTATCCTATGAAGACATATTTCTCCGATTTGGGTTTGAGCTTATCAGAATGAAACCTTTTTTCATATAAGCATCACAATCCCAAACTTTAAGAAACGACAGCTTAGGTTTCTTGCCAAACCATAGTTCATACGGTGTCGTCTCAACGGATTTAGATGGTGCCCTATTTAACGTGAATGCAACTGTCTCCAATGCATAACCCCCAAAATGATAGTGGTAGATCGGTAAGAGACATCATAGATTGCACTATATCCAATAAAGTACGGTTATGACGTTCGGACACACCATTACACTGTGGTGTTCCAGGTGACGTGAGTAGTGAAACTATTTCACATTGTTTTTGACTGAAGGCCAAACTCGTAACTCAAATATTTTACCTCTGCGATCATATCGTAGAAAATTTTATTTTCTTGTTACGATGATTCTCCACTTCACTCTGAAATTCTTTGAACTTTTCAAATGTTTCAGACTTGTGTTTCATCAAGTAGATATACTCATATCTGCTCAAATCATCTGTGAAGATCAGAAAATAATGATACCTGTCGCGAGCCTCAATATTCATCGGACCACATACATCAGTATGTATGATTTCCAACAAATCTGTTGCTCGCTCCATTGTTCCGAAGAACAGCGTTTTAGTCATCTTGCTCATAAGGCATGGTTCGCAAGCATCAAGTGATTCATAATCAAGTGATTCCAAAATCCCATCAGCATGGAGTTTCTTCATGCGCTTTACACCAATATGACCTAAACGGCAGTGCTACAAATAAGTTGCACTATCATTATTAACTTTGAATCTTTTGGTTTCAATATTATGATTATGTGTATCACTATGATCGAGATCCAACGAACTATTTTCATTGGGTGTGTAACCATATAAGGTTTTATTCATGTAAACAGAACAACAATTTATTCTCTTACTTAAATGAATAACCGTATTACAATAAACATGATCAAATCATATTCATGCTCAACGCAAACACCAAATAACACTTATTTAGGTTCAACACTAATCCCGAAATTATAGGGAGTGTGCGATGATGATCATATCAATCTTGGAACCACTTCCAACACACATCGTCACTTCACCCTTAACTAGTCTCTGTTTATTTTGCAACTCCCGTTTCGAGTTACTAATCTTAGCAACTGAACTAGTATCAAATACTGAGGGTTTGCTATAAACACTAGTAAAGTACACATCAATAACATGTATATCAAATATACTTATGTTCACTTTGCCATCCTCTTTATCCGCCAATCACTTGGGGTAGATCCGCTTCCAGTGACCAGTCCCTTTGCAGTAGAAGCACTTAGTCTCAGGCTTAGGACCAGACTTGGGCTTCTTCACTTGAGCAGCAACTTGCTTGCTGTTCTTCTTGAAGTTTCCCTTCTTCCCTCTGCCCTTTTCTTGAAACTAGTGATCTTGTCAACCATCAACACTTGATGGTTTTTCTTGATTTCTACCTTCGTTGATTTCAGCATCACGAAGAGCTTGGGAGTTGTTTCCGTTATCCCTTGCATATTATAGTTCATCACGAAGTTCTACTAACTTGGTGATGGTGACTAGAGAATTCTGTCAATCACTATCTTATCTGGAAGATTAACTCCCACTTGATTCAAGCGATTGTAGTACCCAGACAATCTGAGCACATGCTCACTAGTTGAGCGATTCTCCTCCATCTTTTAGCTATAGAACTTGTTGGAGATTTCATATCTCTCAACTCGGGTATTTGCTTGAAATATTAACTTCAACTCCTGGAACATCTCATATGATCCATGACGTTCAAAACGTCTTTGAAGTCCCGATTCTAAGCCGTTAAGCATGGTGCACTTAAACTATCAAGTAGTCATCATATTGAGCTAGTCAAATGTTCATAACGTCTGTATCTGCTCCTGCAATAGGTCTGTCACCTAGCGGTGCATCAAGGACATAATTCCTCTATGCAGCAATGAGGATAAACCTCAGATCACGGATCCAATCCGCATTATTGCTACTAACATTTTTCAACACAATTTTCTCTAGGAAGATATCAAAATAAACATATGAAAGCAACAACGCGAGCTATTGATCTACAACATAGATATGCTAATACTACCAGGACTAAGTTCATGATAAATTTAAGTTCAATTAATCATATTACTTAAGAACTCCCACTTAGATAGACATCCCTCTAATCTTCTAAGTGATCACGTGATCCAAATCAACTAAACCATGTCCGATCATCACGTGAGATGGAGTAGTTTCATTGGTGAACATCATTATGTTGATCATATCTACTATATGATTCACGCTCGACCTTTCGGTCTCCGTGTTCCGAGGCCATATCTGTATATGCTTGGCTCGTCAAGTATAACCTGAGTATTCCGCGTGTGCAACTGTTTTGCACCCGTTGTATTTGAACGTAGAGCCTATCACACCCGATCATCACGTGGTGTCTCAGCACGAAGAACTTTCGCAACGGTGCATACTCAGGGAGAACACTTCTTGATAATTTAGTGAGAGATCATCTTATAATGCTACCGTCAATCAAAGCAAGATAAGATGCATAAAAATATAAACATCACATGCAATCAATATAAGTGATATGATATGGCCATCATCATCTTGTGCTTGTGATCTCCATCTCCGAAGCACCGTCATGACCACCATCGTCACCGGCGCGACACCTTGATCTCCATCGTAGCATCGTTGTCGTCTCGCCAATCTTATGCTTCCACGACTATCACTACCGTTTAGTAATAAAGTAAAGCATTACATCGCGATTGCATTGCATACAATAAAGCGACAACCATATGGCTCCTGCCAGTTGCCGATAACTCGGTTACAAAACATGATCATCTCATACATTAAAATTCAGCATCATGTCTTGACCATATCACATCACAACATGCCCTGCAAAAACAAGTTAGACGTCCTCTACTTTGTTGTTGCAAGTTTTACGTGGCTGCTACGGGCTTAAGTAAGAACCAATCTCACCTACGCATCAAAACCACAACGATAGTTTGTCAAATAGACTCCGTTTTAACCTTCGCAAGGACCGGGCATAGCCATACTTGGTTCAACTATAGTTGGAGAGACAGTCGCCCGCAAGCCACCTGTGTGCAAAGCACGTCGGGAGAACCGGTCTCGCGTAAGCGTACGCGTAATGTTGGTCCGGGTCGTCTCGTCCAACAATACCGCCGAACCAAAGTATGACATGCTGGTAGGCAGTATGACTTGTATCGTCCACAACTCACTTGTGTTCTACTCGTGCATATAACATCAACATAAATAACCTAGGCTCGGATGCCACTGTTGGGGAACACGTAGCAGAAATTCAAAATTTTCCTACGTGTCACCAAGATCTATCTATGGAGGACTAGTAAAGGTTGGAGGGGTAATGTGAGGAGCCATCTAACATACTAGGGATGCCTAACCTTCACGTAGAATCGCTAAGGCCGCTGGATTTTCAATCGTTCAACGGAGTTAAGCTTTCAATTAGAAACCCGGGGTTGACTGGTGTAAGTCGTATGTGTTAGAACCAATAATCACCATAGAGACTTATCACGGTGACCCACCGGCGTAGGCACGACGCACGGCACAAAAACTCCGAGTCACTCACCTCTGGTGGCCAGCAGCGCTGAGCATTGCGATCTGTTTGTACCAACCCCTTGACCAGCAGGAGAGAGGGAAGAGTTCGAGGGACCTCCGATACACAGATCTAGCATCAAGCACCAAAAGAGCGTGGTGGTTGATCTGGCGACGGTTGCGTGGCACAATGCCTTGCCCGATGGGGCCATTCCCGCAAGCACCGCAGAAGAGGAGGGAGAGAGAGATGCACCACAACAGGATCGAATCAGATCGCGCTGTGTTATGGGCAGCCCTAGGCCTCATATATATAGGGGAGAGGGGCTGCGCCCCCTCTAGGGTTCCCACCCCTAGGGGGGCGGCAGCCCTAGATGGGGACAAGGGGAGGCGGCCAAGAGGGGAGGGAGAGGGAGGGCGCCCCCTAGGGTGGGCCTTAGGCCCATCTAAGCCTAGGGTTTCCCCTCCTCCTTATGCTGCGCCTTGGGCCTTGTGGGGGGCGCACCAGCCCACTGGGGCTGGTCCCTTCCCACACCTTGGCCCATGCAGCCTCCGGGGCTGGTGGCCCCACTTGGTGGACCCCCGGGACCCTCCCGGTGGTCCCGGTACGTTACCGATAAACCCCGAAACTCTTCCGGTGACCAAAACAGGACTTCCCATATATAAAATCTTTACCTCCGGACCATTCCGGAACTCCTCGTGACGTCCGGGATCTCATCCGGGACTCCGAAAAATTCGGTTACCACATACAAACTTCCTTTATAACCCTAGCGTCATCGAACCTTAAGTGTGTAGACCCTACGGGTTCGGGAGACATGCAGACATGACCGAGACGTTCTCCGGTCAATAACCAACAGCGGGATCTGGATACCCATGTTGGCTCCCACATGTTCCACGATGATCTCATCGGATGAACCACGATGTCAAGGACTTAATCAATCCCGTATACAATTCCCTTTGTCTAGCGGTACGATACTTGCCCGAGATTCGATCGTCGGTATCCCGATACCTTGTTCAATCTCGTTACCGGCAAGTCTCTTTACTCGTTCCGTAACACATCATCCCGTGATCAACTCCTTGATCACATTGTGCACATTATGATGATGTCCTACCGAGTGGGCCCAGAGATACCTCTCCGTTTACACGGAGTGACAAATCCCAGTCTTGATTTGTGCCAACCCAACAGACACTTTCGGAGATACCCGTAGTGCACCTTTAGTCACCCAGTTACGTTGTGACGTTTGGTACACCCAAAGCAACTCCTACGGTATCCGGGAGTTGCACAATCTCATGGTCTAAGGAAATGATACTTGACATTAGAAAAGCTTTAGCAAACGAACTACATGATCTTGTGCTAGGCTTAGGATTGGGTCTTGTCCATCACATCATTCTCCTAATGATGTGATCCCGTTATCAACGACATCCAATGTCCATGGTCAGGAAACCGTAACCATCTATTGATCAACGAGCTAGTCAACTAGAGGCTTACTAGGGACATGGTGTTGTCTATGTATCCACACATGTATCTGAGTTTCCTATCAATACAATTCTAGCATGGATAATAAACGATTATCATGAACAAGGAAATATAATAATAATCAATTTATTATTGCCTCTAGGGCATATCCTTCACATAACGCAAGACCGCATGACATAGGATCTGTGATCGCGACGCACAGGTCCACGCGCAATGCGGCTTTCTTGAGATTCACGTATATCTGGCATCGAGAGAACCTACGACGCTGAGACCTAGAGGCACCGGGAGCAGCGGAGTGGGTTATAAGTATCAACCACTGAAACCGAGGAGTAGAGACCGAAAAGCATGGCCCACAGACCGAATCTCACCACCAAACTCAGGTATCTACGCACAAAGCTAGGCGCTGTGCGAGCCACGTCGGTGCCGAGTCTTCCACCGATGGCCCTGTGCCAAGCATCTTCTTGAGTCCATCTTTGTGCCGCCGAGGAAGCCCGCATGTCCGCAAGCTACACGTTGGCAACAGGAGAAACTCGATATACATAGTGAGTGTTTTGGACTGCCAATATATTACGTTCGAGCGAAGTTAAACGAGCCTAAGTGCTCCAACGTATAGAGTTCCACAACCTGCATAGGATAATGATGAGGAGCTCACTCCAAGAAGTTGCACAAATCAAAATTTCTTGTTTCAGGTGGGACTGGAATGAAAAAAGGATTTAAATATGACCTCGAAGTTTCCATGCACCACTGATAAGAGGACATGGGCTACCCAGGATTTGAAGATAAACTCAAAACACTTACCACCATGTCCAAAGTTTAGCGACGGTTGGCCGCCTGGAAAGCCAAGGTGAAAGCCCAAAGATACCCGGAAAAAATGAACCTACTACAAGATTGATAAATACGGATAATGCCCCCGACAATCGTGGCTGCAGCTGAGTTATCTACAGTCGTAACTTCTATTATTTGATCCAAGGGCTGATTGAGCCATTTGAGACTATGTATCAAATGCGCCTTGGCCGACCGTGAAGATGCCAAAAATCGAAAAGTACGAAATGCTAATTTTGGGAGGGAGTTTCAACAGAGGAACCATAGGTGCACCACCTCGAAAGCCGTGGTTACTGCGCGGCAGAGATCCTATGGGCCAATGGAGGACGCGAAAGCCCGAGGGGAGTCTGGGCTCCTAGACTCACACTGGGGAGGTTCAAAGTTCAGAGTCCCGCGGGCAGCCTGACCCGACCTCAGTGGCCCCTAGTCACCGTGGTGGTACCATCAGCTGATCATGTGAAGAGTAAGGTTTTTTCGGACGACAACGACTCAACAAAGAACGGAGTTCATGAGACTGTCTGGAATTCTAGTTTCTGATAATTCCAGAGCTAACGGTTAGTAATCATATGCAATATTGCTGTTAAAACGATCCTGTGCTCTTTTGAGTGAGTAGCAGGGCTATAGGATTCGCGGCCTAATGAGAGCGACTCGCCTCTAAGGCGTTGGCAACGAGGCGCCCAAAGTGGGTCACAGACTTCGTTCATTTTGCGCAGTGGCCGTCAACATGATCTTTGTAAAATTTTAACGCGTTGACATATTGATACCATCAACTTCACCGTGGTTGAACTATTCAGAACAGATACTCAGCCCGGTTGGCAGACTCGACCGTCGTATGGACACGTGTCACGGTTGTCGGAGACGGCCAGTGGAAGAAGTACTACAGTGAGACCAAGGAGGAGAGAAAGGAAAGACGGAGGTTAACCGAAGAAAACATCGACAAGAAGGTTGAGATTGCGGTTGAGAAGAAATCATCTCAGACAGTCGCAACAGGTAGCTGCCGCAAAACAGATGGTTGTAGATATGTACTTCCTTGGTTCCGGCCGTTTTCAATTGGACCAGGCAAAATCCAGAAAAAAATGCAGCGGACTTTCCCCTTGCTGACTTCTTGGGGAGCAGCTCGACTAGCGTTGCACCAGCACCTGCAGCTGCACCTGCGTCCCGCACCACGGCTCCCGCACCGGACGTGCTCGGCGGTGCTTCTCTTTGGCTGAGCTCGACGCCCTCACGGTATCTGTCACACCGGCCCCCTTCAATATAAATGTATAATCTCCCGTTTTCGTTGCCTTTCGGATGTCTCACGTCGCAGACTTTTCTTTGCAGGCCGACGAAACCCCGTGCACCATATTGTACACCATCGGCGACCAGAAGGTGGACGTGGGGAAGGCGACGATAATGGAGCCGAAGGAACCATTGTTCCACAGCCGGCCGATCCCCCCGAACGTCTTCAAGGTTTCCGTGGCCAGTGTCAAACCGGGCCACGAGAATTTGCCTCCTCTGTACTAGTGGGGGATGACGACGAGACACCGCGGCGGCTTGGTGATTGTTGCAATGGGTGGGTCCTGTTGTGGCCAAAGAGTCTGCTTCGTCTGGAGGCGGGGAGCACACCCACGAGCACGCAGCCTCAGCAAGGTATGAACATCAACACCCCACCTACCCAATTAGCGTCGGGTGTCGGGTTGGGTGATAGCGGACGGGGTAAGGAGGAGGCTCCATTAGTCGCTGATGACGTCGCCATGGATGAGGATGAGGACGACAGATGGGATGGCATCAACAGTATGTCTATACTGGCGCCTTACCTCAGGGTTTGAGCGTCATGAGTCGGTGCCTGAATTGCCGCCTCAGGCTCAACGTATTATAGACGACCTTCGCAAAGAAGCCTAGGAAGAGACGAGGAAAGGCAAAAGCTGATTCTATGATCCAGCCGCCTCAGCAGCCTCGGGTTCAAGACCGTATAGATATCCCCGGTGCGGATAAATTGCATATCCCCGGTCAACCAATCCTACCTGCAGCAGCGCTAGGGGCCAGATTCGGCGATCTAAGGAGACTTCATGACGATGTGCTGCGGATAGAGAAAGGCCTCATCGCCTCGAAAGATCCAGGATACCCACTCTACGTGGTTAACGTTCCGCGGCAAATGTCGTACGTCGACTGCTTCCCCGCGGATAAGTTCTTCCTCCGATTCGATTACATATTCGACATGTTTCACGTGAAGAAGCTGGATTTTACGTTTGTCCGCCTTTATGCCTTGCACATGAACTACATCATCGGGGTTGAGCAGATATCTCATATCTGTGTCGCTGACCCGTACTACATGCACGAGGGCTTCTTGGGAGTCTGCGCAAAGCACCGTGAATACGCGAGGGATTACATCGTCAGTTTCATGCTCGCCAATAAGGACAAGGAGGCGATTCTCGTGCCTTATCATCCCTGTAAGTCATCCGCGCTGATCTATCTCTTCCTTCTTGATTTCAATCATTCATTTGCACGGTGGAGGCTAATATTTTACGGTCTGTAACCGGCTACTTAGGGTATGAGGTGTATTTAATATATTTGCCGCAGGCCCAAGGCAGCGTTAGCACCCGAGGTAAGCCGAGTCCTCATACACTCAGTTCGCATCTACACACTACAGTGTTGGAGATTGAGTCTCCCTATAATAAGGATTTTATTATGAGACCATTCGACACCACACAGAGAATTGTATCCTCCATAGTTCAAGGAGTTCTGATGGACTATGATGTGCTGCCTATGTTTTAAACTAGACTGAAAACCAACGGGGTGGAGAGGTCCAGGACAAGAAGAGCCCAATAGCGAGGAGTGAGCGCAGGCTTGCTTATGTACAGGCCACTTATGATGATCACCCACCACGACCTGACGGTTGCACTGCAACCTTCCAGCAACCGAAAAGCCGAACGTTAACATCGAGAGATTGAGAATCATCCTACTGAGTGCCTGGATTGATCTCAATCTAGCTTGCTGGAGTCCACAGCGACACAGAGGAATCCTGACTTGACACCGAGGATACTGTGTGAGAGTTCGAGTCCTCAACGGCTAAACGATACATTGCCGGCCCGAGTGACCCCATCCACTTCTCCTGCAATGGCTGAAGAAAGAAGTCACGTAGAATTTCTCTCGCACCCGCTTTCACATAGAGAGCGAGCGTTGAGTAGATGACAAGTTGATAAATACATCAGTCCAGCCACGAACCTTGCACTCAGCATTCTGATGTCATATATGAAGGAACGTGATGAATACGAGCAAAGGAATATTGGCTATTGCTGATTTCCTTGGCCGGGTTGCTGATTATATCCGCCTTGGTGACCAGGATGACCTTGAGCGTGAAAACCTCCTCCACTCGAACCGGCGCCCGGGCCATGAAAGCCGCCGCCACCTGAACCACCACCTGGGTCGTGTCCCCCATCAAACATGTTTGAATTTTTAAACGCCTTCATGATCGTGCAGTCCTTCCATAGGTGGGTGGCCGGCTTCTCGCGGGTGCCATGTTTCGGACAAGGTTCATTCAATAGTTGCTCAAGGGTAGGGCCTGACCCGCCCGATCGAGGGGGCTGTCTGCCCTTGCGCCGCTGATTACCACCCTGTGCATTAGTATTAGCAACAAACTCATCAGCCTTACGTTTATTACCTCCCTGATTCGCCGGGTTATGCTGGTGACTCTTGCCGTTGCCGTTCTTCTTTCCCTTCGTTGCCTTTTCTTCGTCAGACACCGGGTCCTTGGTGGTATCAGAATCAGCGTACTTGACAAGATCCGCCATCAACGTTCCCATGTCATTACCGTCACGTTTAAGCCGCCCCAGCTTTTGCTTCAGAGGTTCAAAATGGCAATTTTTATCCAACATCAAAACTGTTGAACCGGCATCCATCTTATCAGATGAATGTATTATCTCCTTGACCCGGCGCACCCAATGGGTTGTAGATTCACCATCCTCTTGCTTGCAATTGGTCAAATCCACAATCGACATTGGCTGCTTACACGTGTATTTAAAGTTCTGGATGAACCGCGCTTTCAACTCTTCCCATGAGCCAATAGAATTGGGTGGCAATCCCTTCAACCAAGTCCGAGCTGTTCCATCCAACATCATGGTAAAATACTTGGCCATCGCAGCGTCGCTCACCTCCAATAGCTCCATAGCCATCTCATAACTCTCAATCCAAGCCCCCAACTGTAGGTCGGCCGTGTAGTTAGGCACCTTACGAGGCCCCTTGAAATTCTTTGGCAACCGCTCATTGCGTATGGCTGGTACCAAGCAAGGCACGCCTCCGGTTCTCATGGCCACTCCTGCCTCAACCGAGGTTGCTGGATAAGCCGGAAAGGTTTGATGAGCCGCCTGCTCTGCCGCTATTTGAGCTGCTCGCTCCGCCTCTTGACGAATCCTCTCCTGATCCGCCAAGTTAAGGGCTCCAGCTCGCACCAGCTCATGCCTGTATGGCCGGTTGTGGCGTTGAGCATTACTTGACATCTCTGCAGACTCCATGTGCCTACTGTAACTCGGGCTCCGGCTTGGGCGAGGAGTTGAATGAATCATGTCTCGACTATAAGAGTATGCATCCTACTGGGCTAGAGCTGTCTGAAGTAGTTCTCTCACCCTCCGGGTTTCAATTGCTGCTGGCGAGTCGCCTTCCATTGGGAGAGCCGCCAAACAAGCCGACGCCGCAATGAGGTTTTCTAAAGGGTTGGAGAAGTGACCCGGAGGTGTTGATACATAACGAGGAGGAGCTGTATTTATACGAGGTGGCTCCATGGCGCGTGGCTGAAAGCTATTCTTTTGCCGCAAGAAAGCTAATATTCGGAAAAAAATCACGGTGAAGGTTTCAGGCCAATCGGAGTTACGGATCTCCATATATATATATGAAACGGTGAAACAGAGCCAGGGGAGAACGCATAAACAGAGAGAGACAGAGAGACAGATCCAATCTCGGAGGGGCTCTCGCCCCTCCCACGCCATGGAGGCCATGGACCAGAGGGGAAACCCTTCTCCCATCTAGGGAGGAGGTCAAGGAAGAATAAGAAGGAGGGGGGCTCTCTCCCCCTCTCTTCCGGTGGCACCGGAACGCCACCGGGGGCCATCATCATCACCGCGATCTACACCAACACCTCCGCCACCTTCACCAATATCTCCATCACCTTCCCCCCTCTATCTACAGCGGTCCACTCTCCCACAACCCGCTGTACCCTCTACTTGAACATGGTGCTTTATGCTTCATATTATTATCCAATGATGTGTTGCCATGCTATGATGTCTGAGTAGATTTTCGTTGTCCTATCGGTGGTTGATGAATTGCTATGATTGATTTAATTTGCTTGTGGTTATGTTGCTGTCCTTTGGTGCCCATCATATGATTGCGCGCGTGGATCACACCCTAGGGTTAGTTGTATGTTGACAGGACTATGTATTGGAGGGCAAGAGTGACAGAAGCTTCAACCTAGCATAGAAATTGATGCATACGGGATTGAAGGGGGACCAATATATCTTAATGCTATGGTTGGGTTTTACCTTAATGAACGTTAGTAGTTGCGGATGCTTGCTAATAGTTCCAATCATAAGTGCATAGAATTCCAAGTCAGGGATGACATGCTAGCAGTGGCCTCTCCCACATAATACTTGCTATCGGTCTAGTAAAGTATTCAATTGCTTAGGGGCAATTTCGCAACTCCTACCACCACTTTTCCACACTCACTATATTTACTTTATTGTTTCTTTATCTAAACAGCCCCTACTTTTTATTTACGTACTCTTTATTATCTTGCGAACCTATCCAACAACACCTACAAAGTACTTCTAGTTTCATACTTGTTCTAGGTAAAGCGAACGTCAAGCATGCATAGAGTTGTATCGGTGGTCGATAGAACTTGATGGAATATTTGTTCTACCTTTAGCTCCTCGTTGGGTTCGACACTCTTACTTATCAAAAACTGTTGCGATCCCCTATACTTGTGGGTTATCAAGACCTTTTTCTGGCGCCGTTGCCGGGGAGCAATAGCGTGGGGTGAATATTCTCGTGTGTGCTTGTTTGCTTTAACACTAAGTAATTTTTATTTGCTATTCTTAGTTGTTTTCTATCTTTAGTTATGGGTAGGAAACGCAAAATACCAAAAAAATTAGTTGTACCTACTAAACCAATGGTTGAAGAACCACTCAAAATCTATCACACTGCTGAAGCCTATTACTTGGATCATCTTTGATCCCTATGTGCTCGTGCTGAAAGCCCAACTAGCTTAGTTGAGGGCAAATCCTTAGATGAGCATGCTTGTTATGTACGACACCGAATATCTGAAAAAGTTAAAACTTTACTCGATCAAATTCATCGTTTGCAATGCTATGCTTGGAATTTATGTGAAATATATGATTATACTTGTTGTTATGAAGACCCTAAGAAACACCTTCCCTACCAATGTTTGTTTAGTGATAATGGAACCGTATCCTCTTATGCTAAGGGTGTTTATAGTTACTATGATGTTCAACAAATTGAAGAATTTGTTGCTTTTAGGGGTGCTTACAAAATTGCTTCTTTGATTGAAAAGTATGATGCTACTCTTTACAAATCTGAAAATTTTGCCATACTTAAATATTGCTATGATAATTATGCTTCTAATGCCTATGTTGAACCATATATTGAGTACTTCTCCGTTGTACAAGAAGAGACTAATATTTTGCAGGAGTCTATGGAAGAAGAAATTGATGAAACTGTGAGCTCATTGGATGAAAAAGATGAGGAGGAGAGCGAAGAACAAAAGGAGGAAGAGCGGAATAGCTACCCGTGCCCACCTTCTAATGAGAGTAACTCTTCAACTCATACATTGTTTAATTTCCCTTCGTGCTTACCGGAGGATGATTTCTATGATGATTGTTATGATCTCGTTGGTTCTCTTGAAATATCCCTTTTTGATGATGCTTTCTATGCTTGTGGCCAAGATACCAATATGAATTATTCTTA